>NW_023659627.1:0-20920 GCF_015228065.2 Penaeus monodon
AGTTGACCAATTTGGAATTAATCACTACAAAGCCATTTGTGACTATTAAGGATGGGCCTTCCCTGGAGAGAAGCATCTTCGTCTAACTGGCAAAATGCTTCGCACCAGAATTCGACCATTCCCTCACCAGCTGCATCTGCAAGCTGATGAGAAAATGGTAACTTCAGTTGACATGCTGCTGAAAAGAAAACTGTTGACCCTATCAATATGCTTAGAAATTTAGATCGACCAAATGCCTTGTGAGGATGGAAACTGCTATACGATTCCTTCGCACAGGCGTCATGATAAGTCTTCTTTGACTTGAAAGCTTAGATACTACTGAGCATGGCATACTCTGAAGCTGAAATGCATTGGTTTAAGAGAGCATTACCTACCTTCATACAAAGCTTCCTTGCTACAGGAAGTTTAGGGTTCGGGTAGGAAACAGTTTCTCACCTGGATAGATCAGCTGGAAGGGTCCCACAGGGAGTGTCTTAAGTGTGACCTGTTTGCCATTGCTATAAATGACATCATAAGGTTGTTTCCAAGTGCTGTCTCATGTATCTGTATGTGATGACTTTACACTGGTACTGCTCAGGAGGAAGCTTACAGGTATGTCAAGGAGCATGCAGACTGCAATAATCAGTTGTACAGTGGCACATAATCATGGGTTCAATTTTCTCCAAGCAAGACCATGGCTATACTTTCCACAAACGAGGAAAGTTCCATCCTTCCCTCTATTTAGGTGCAAACCCATTGCAATTTGTCCAAGAGGTGAAGTACTTGGGTCTAATTTTTGACTCAAGACTTACATGGTGCCTCACATCAAACATGTTTAAAAGTGAAGGCTACAAAGCACTTGTATTTTTGCGTGGGTTCTTTCACATTTATCTAGGGGTGCAGACCGCACAACGCTTCTACGGCTTTACCGAGCGCTTATTCGTAGTAAGCTTGACTATGGATGTGAAGCTTATTCATCTGCAACTCCCACTGTTCTCCCGGATGTTGGACTCGTTCATAATGAAGCTCTCAGAATCTGTACTGGGGCTTTCAGGTCTTCACCTGTGGAGTCCCTGTATGCTGAGAGTGGAGAACCACCTCTTTCATTACACCGGACTACATGAACCTGATTTACTACACGAGACTACAAAGGATTCCGGGATCTCCTAAATCCAGATTGTTTTCAACCCCCTTGAGGATAGCCGATCCTATGGTAGGAGATTGAGGTATCTTGTAGAAGAACTTAATTTAAGTCTCACTAAGGTTCTGGCTGTTGGAATTCCCCAATTCCCCCTTGGACTAATCAAGTCGAGCTGGATTTGGTCGGAATTGGAAAGGGAGAGATCTGAACAGAAGTCAAAGAGATTTCTTCAGCACTTTCTAAGTACCAGGATCGACCAATATATACAGATGGTTCGAATCTGAAAATGGTGTGGGCTTTGCAGCAGTGAGCAGAAGGAGACTGCATCTGGCAGTCTTTCTCTAGCAGCCTCATCTTCACTGCAGAGTTTACATGCCATCCTTGCAGCATTAAGATGCTAAGAATCTTATGAACCATTCTATTGTGATATATTGTGACTCTCGTAGTGCCATTGAAGCAATCAGAGTTTAAACTCATCACATCCAGTATGAGGGAGGTTCAAGATTCTGGCATGGATGTCAACACGTAAAAATGATAATTCTAGCGGGGGGGGGGGGGGGGGGGGGGGGGGGGGGGGGGGGGGGGGGGGGGGAGAAGGGGGGGTGTTGGTTCCAGGCACATGTTGGTATCAGTGGGAATGAGCGAGCTGATCAAGGCCAAGGTGCTGCCACTCAGCCGCTCGTTTTCCCTCTCCCACACACCGAACCTGAACCCAGCATAGGAGTTGTCTTTGTGATAGATGAGGTAAAATGGAGGCATACCTCTAAACAAACTGCGAAGATTTAGAGATGATCTTGGCAGTTGGTGACGCACAGCCATCCCAACCGAAAAGTAGAAGTTGTATTACAAGACTAAGAATCAGGCAATGATACTGACTCATGGACAATGATGGCTAAAAATCAAGCACTTTGTTTTGAAGGGAGCTAAAGCATTACGTAGCACATGTGTGAAAAGATGTGCCAACATTTCTCAGACCATAGCTTGTGTACTTGTCTCCCCCATATACAAGGAAAAAATGTATTTATTGTTTTTGTAAGATATTTTATGATAGATTTTTAATATTCTAATATTTTCGTCTAACAAGTGTTTTAATGACCTTGTTGACTTGGCAGACTTTTGAATAATTTTTAATAATTTTAAATAATCATCAATCACCCCCCTGACCTGTTGAGGGTGGTGATCTCCCCCTCTGGAAGTTGAAAAGGGATCATTGGGGCTGTAACCCTACTGTGGCATCAGAGACCAGAGCCGTCTTGGTTCACGTCCTGGTGAGTCCACAATAGGCCCATATCCCTAAGCACTTAGAGTAATTGCAAGAACGCCATCGTGGGCTGCTTGCAGCCTTACATCGACCTCAGATGTAGTATGTTTGACTCCGTACATCGATAATCGTTATGGAACACCCTGAGACTTAGGAGAATTCCAACATCGATTATTGGCCTAATAGCAAGCCTATATACTGGTCCTGAAAGTGCTGTAAAGTGTGGTGGGGGCCTGTCGAATTTCTTTCCTGTTAATTCAGGTGAGGCAAGGCTTTGTCTTTACATCACACTTTTCAACACCTGCATGGACTGGATAATGGCAGAGCTACTATCAAAGTCAGTGTGGAGCAATATCAGTCACAGACCTTGACTTTGCCGACGATGTTGTTCTCCTATCTGAGTCTCTAGAATCACTGGTGGCTTCTCTTGTTGCATTTAGCAATGGAGCGAAGCACTTGGGATTAGAGGTCTGCTGGACCAAGACCAAGATCAGGACTTTGGGGGCCGGTTTGGGGAATCCGTTCAGTCGATTCATGCTTGTGGTGAGGACATTAAGTCACAGAGAACTTTGCCTACCTTGGTAGCATAGCCATTGCCTCTGGCTGTCAATAGACGGATTAGTCTGGCATAAGAAGCCTGAACTCGATCACAAGAGCATTTGGAGATGTCAGCACCCAAATGAAGAAGGACTAAGCTACGTGTCTTCAAGGCCGTAATACTGCCAGTTTTGCTATATGGAATTGAAACCTGGACACTATCTAGTGCCTTGAAGTCTCGTTTTGTTGTCATTTGTAACAAGTCCATTCATTGGATCGTGGGGTACAGTTGGCAGGATCCTGTGTCCAATAGAAGCTACACCATGAGACTGACATAGGACCTGTTTTCTTGCATAATCCGGGAACCACCACTCAGGCTATATGAGCACCTAGCCTATTTGCCTATGGATCACCCTGCCCATCAGGGTGTATGCGGCTATACTCCCCCATTGGCATAAACCCCCTGAAGTGATATATATATATATATATATATATATATATATATATATATATATATATATATATATATATGTATGTGTGTATGTGTGTGTGTGTTTAATGTTTCCTATATATAAATATGTACACACACACACACACACACACACAGAGTCCCACGTGCTTCAGAAGCTGGGAAACATCCGCGTCAAGAGAGCCACCACTCCCCTTGACCTGCCAATGCGCCTCATCAAGGAGTTCGCAATGAACTTGCCACTCCTCTTACTTCCATTATAAACGCCTCATTGCCAACAGTCTAAGTGCCCATCACAATGGAAGACCGCATTTGTCACCGCCATCGGGAAAACCCCAAGCCCGCCTATTCGCGAAACTACGACCCATCGCCATTACTCCCGTTGCCCACCTGCTGTGTGAAAGCTTTGTCGCCGTTTGGGCTTACCAGGACCTCGCCCTAGCGTTGACACTCGGCAGTTCGGCAACATGCGTTTCCTCTTCCACCACACACTGCCTCGTCAGCTTCCTTGACTTCGTCCACGTCCACCTCGACAAGCACAAATCCTCCGTCACTAGTATCTTCATAGATTTCAAGAAAGCTTTCAACCTGGTTGACCACATTACGGTCATCTCAAAAGCAGCAGCTTCCACGGGCATCAGGGAGTGCCTCATCCCCTGGTTGGCAGACTTTCTCTCCAACAGGCAACAGGCTGTGTGCGTGCAGGGTCAAGTCTCCAGCCTTCTGCCACTCACGTGCGGAGTCCCCCCAGGGACTAGAATGGCCCCCTATGCTTCCTAGACATGATTAACGACGCTCTCCTCGATACCAAGCATCGTTGGAAATACGTGGATGACTCGACCATCGCCGCCGCCATTGATAGTTCCTGCCCTGACCACTCCGCCATCCAGCGCACCCTCGACAACCTCCTCTCCTGGACCACCGCAAATCACGTCACCATCAATCGCCAGAAGTCAGTTGTGATGTAGTTCGACTTCTCCACCAACCCCGCCCCCTCGCCCATCCTCACGCTGGACAACCATCCGCTCAACGTAGTCCGTTCCACCAATATGCGACGATAAGCTCTCCTGGACGCAGCACGTCAGAGACATCGTGAGGTCTGCCTCGTACAGGCTTCACATGTTGCGTCGCCTCAAGTCCCTTGGCGTTCCACTCCCGGAGCTTCAGAATATCTACAGGCTATTCATCCTGCCTAAATTGACCTACGCCTCCCCTGCCTGGTCCCCCTCCCTCACTGCCACCCAGCTGCTACAACTTGAGAGGGTGCAGAAAAGGGCAGCCAAGATCATTCTCGGCCCTGTCTATACATATTATACCAGCTATGACAGCGCCCTGGCTGCCCTAGGCCTCACCTCCCTCACCACTCACTACTCAACCTCACTGCAGCAGTTTGGTCTAAAATTGCTGGGCCATCCACGCCACCGTGACCTGCTGCCCCCCGACGCGCCGCCGCCTCGCCGGACCCTACGCGCCGCCAACAAACTGGTGCCCATCAGGGCCCGCACTGACCGCTACCACCGAGGACAGTACCACTCTAGTCGAATCATAAGAACACTACCATATTTACTTGTCCAATCCTAGTCACCTGATTTTGTACTTGGCTTTTTGTTTATCTGTCTTTTTTGTTGTTATAGATGTTAGTTTACTTTGTTATGTGTTGTTTATATGTTTATGTTTATATAGTTTGTCTCTTTATCTGTATTTCTATTTATATTTTCAGCCTCTGGCTGCATGAAAATCAATAAGCCGATTATTATTATTATTATTATTATTATTATTATTATTATTATTATTATATATGTGTGGTGGCGTGTGTGTGTGTGTGTGTGTGTGTTGTGTGTGTGTGTGTGTGTGGTTGTGTGTGTGTGGGGGTGGTGTGTGTGTGTGTTGTGTTGGTGTGTGTGTGTATGTATGTACATATATGTGTGTGTGTTTTGTGTGAATGTATACGTATATATATATATATATTTTATAATATATAAAATTTTATATATATTATAATATATATATAAAAGCTAAAAATATATATATATACTAACTAATATATATAATTATATAAAATATATTATATATGTATATATATTATATATTATATATAATTATATATATCTATAATATTATGTATATATTATATATTATTATTATAAATATATATATATGAATTTTATATATAAAAATTATATATATTTTGTATATTCACTATATAATAAATAGATAGATAGACAGATAAAAAATTTTAATATATATATATATATATTATATTATAAAACAATATAATATCTATATATAATATTTAATATATTATATATCTATATAATATTATATATATATATATGTATTATATATGTAGAGATAGATAGATAGGTAGTACTAGGAGTTAAGGATCACAAACTCTCAGCTGTATACATTCATTTACTGGAAAAAAATTCGACCTGCAGTAGTCATAAATATAACAAAGAACTTTTATCCACAGAATATTTGGGTAAACGTATCTGCCAAATATAATATGTCTAATCTACAGTAACATTGCATCTTAAATAATATCATATTATAGTTCTTGATTCACATAGGATTTGAATTTCACAACATATAGAAAGCAAGCAAAAATATTGCATAGAAGGTAATGAAAATAGAACACAGATTCATGATGTCTATTGACAAACTTAATAACATGTTATTACTTTAAAAATGACACTCACTTCAATAATTCCACTGCCTTGATCCTGATCCTATATCCAGTACACGTCAATTGAGTGACTATTTTAAGGGAGTCACTCCAAAAATTGGTATTGCCCCTAGAGTTCAAGCTCGTCCCCCGCAACGGCCGAAGTCGGGCGATATGATATTCTTTAAATAATTCTTATTTTTATTTGATGTTTTAATTGGCTATCATTCTTTAAACAAACGTGAATTATTTTTAAATTTTTATTGTAAAAATTTTTTTGTTTTAGGGTACTTTTTTTTTTTTTTTTTTTTTTTTTTGTTTTTTTTTTTTTTTTTGTTTTTTTTGGTTTTTTTTTTTTTTTGTTTTTTTTTTGTTTTTTTTTTGTTTTTTTTTTCCCCCTTTTTTTTTTTTTTTTTGGCGTTTCCCCCTTTTTTTTTCATTTTTTTTTTTTAACATTTAATTTTTTTTTTTCGGGTGTTTTTTATATTTTTTATTTTTTTTTTAATTTTTTACTTAAAACATTGTAAGGTTCGCGATCCAAAACTTTTTTAAAAAATTTTATAGACTTTCCCGAATATAAAAAAGAACCCCCTCAGCATCCCCTTTCGGCGATTATCTTTTTTCCCATACAAAAAAATTTTCAGAATCCTGGGTTTGGGCTAGCGATCTCTGGAACTGGTCATCTATCGGGAAAGGCCCCCAAGTTCTGTTGCAAAAGATAATTAGGTTTTTTTTTAGGGCCCAAAGGGGAAAAGGCCCCTTTTTTATAAAAAAAAGGGGGAATTGCTTTTTTTTCCCTTTTTATTTTTTTTTCGGGGTTTTGGGTTGTGCGGAAACCGGCGTATATTTATTTTATTATTATTATTTTTTTTTTTTTATATAGTTTTTTGGGGTTTATCTTAGGTTACTTTATTTCGCAAAATTTCCCTTTTTTAAATTTACAAAATTATTTTCAAATTAAATTTTTGCTGTTTTTTTTTTCTTTTTCTTTTTCTTCTTTTTTCCCCTCTTCTTCTTCTTCTTCTTCTTCTTCTTTTTTTTTTTAAAAGGGTTTTTTAAAGTATTTTGGGGGTTCAGTTTTTTTTGTTTTTTATTTTTTTTCCCAAAAATTTTTAAAGCCATTTTTTTGTAAAATTTTAAAAAAAAAATTTTGGAAAGGGTTCATTTTTTTCCTGAAAACCCCTCCATCCTGTCCAAAATTTTCAGGACAAAAAACTTGCTAATTCTACAAATCAAGACAATATCCCCAGGGTACCTGACCCGGGTTTAATTTTAATGTATAAAATTTTTCAGAAAACACGACAAGCATTTCAAAATTTAAACCCATTGCCTATTTTAAAAAAAATTTTAATCATTTAAAGTTTTCCAAAATCCCTTTTTAATGCATCTTGTTACCAAATCTTAAAATATTTTTTTTCCCAAAGAAAATTTGGGAAACTGCAAATAAAGTAAAGAACTTAAATGAAAATCTTCAACTAAAAATAATAAAAAGGGCATACCCCAAATATACTCCTCTTGACAGGGGGTTTCACACCATCAAGGTAGGGTTATAACGAAAATCTTAGGCCCTGCATATTTGCATTTTCCCCTATTTTAATTTAAAATTGCGGCATACAAGCAGGGGGGTTTTACCTTTAGAAATGTTTCCCAAAAACTGTACAAAAAAATATAAACCCAAAAATCCCTTTTAAAATTTTTGGGTTTTTTTAAAATTTTTTAAAAATAAGGTGTAAGAAAAAACATCGGGAAATCATACCGACGTTCGGAAATATTAAAAAGGGTAAACCAATTTTTAAAGGGCCCATTTTTTCATTTTAGGGATGAAAAAATCATCTTAGAGGCGGGGGACCCTAAAATTTTAACAAAAACCCTTAAAAATTACTTCCCAAAGGGAAACCCCAAGGCTTCGGCAGCGCGGGAACTCATTCTTTTTTCTTTTCTTTTTTTCTTGGGGGGAAAACCGGGTACTTATCATAAAAATTTCCGCCCCCCCCCCCAACAGCGTTGTCGCCCAATCGGGAAAAACTCCACACAAAAAAGGTCCGAAACTGGGGAAAATAATTCCCCCTTCCCCTGGGGGTATTTTTTCCTGCATTCTGCTTTGTTTAAACAAAACGATCCAAAATATCTCTGACCCCCGGGGCTTTTTAAAAATGCCCTATATAAAAACTTAAAACCCCCTTTCTTATCTTATCCTTTAAGTCTTCCTGAAAAATGTCTGCCTGTTTTTGGCCTTTTTTTCTTTTCCCGTGAAAATTTAAATTTGTTAACTAACAAAATAAAATTGCACCCAAGAAAAATTTAAAAGGGGCTTTGTAATGTCTAATGTTTTTTTTTTGGGCGTACTGCCCCGGAAAATTTCCTGCAACCACGGAAATAGTTTTGGGGGTAAAACCTCCATAAAACCAAGAAAATGCTTGAAAAAATTTCCTTTAAAACAATTAAAACGTAATTTCCATTTTACGGCCTGGGGCGAGATGTGGGAATTTTAAACCAAAGGGAAGAGCTCTTTTAAAAAACTCCCCTTTTTTTTCCTTGCTGGTAATTGATTTGCAAAAAAAAAAAATAACCCGCAAACATTTCCCCTCCTGAAAAATGCAACAAATATCATCTACTTTTTAGTATTTCCCTTATCTCTAAATATCGGGTACCACTCTGCGATCTTTTATCGTTTAAAATTGTGTTCTCCTCCCTAGGAAAAAAAAAATTTATTCGAATCAGTTTTTTGTGTTTCCCAAACCCCAAAATTCCGAATTTCCCAAAATTTTCGGGGCTATTGAATCCTGAAATTTTTTCAGGTTGAAAATCTAGACAGCAATCATTTTCGCCATTTCCCAACCCATCTCTATCGAGTAAATGACTCTTTTCAAAACCTAATGCTTAAACCAAAGGGAAGTGAAAATCGAGCACTGCTCGGGTTTTAATAACAGTGAAAGATTTTGTTTCAGATGATTATGTCTGAAGTCCCAGTATAGTTCCCTGCGTAAACCCTCATTTCAACCAAACAGGAAAATTTTTTCCCAGGAAGGGTTACCCCACCCCAATGTAAATAAAAGCGGGTGTCTACGACTTGACACGACAAGTCATTAAGCGTCTTTTTTAAAACACATGCAGAGAGACTGTGTTACAAAGATCGGGACAACTGCTTCTCTTGCAAAAACCTCTAACTTCAACTATAAAATGAAGCTTCGGGTATAAATTTTCAAAACCGGGGATTTTTTGATAACAAACTTTTGGGTAAAAAAACTAAAGCCGTATTTCTAAAGGATACTTTCCCCCAAAAAGGGATAAAAATCCATTTTTGGCAAACACCCATCCAATAATGGAACAAAAGGGAACCCCATGGTTTTTTCCCTCTTTCATTACTTTTTGCTCACATGTGCGGGCACCTGTTTAAAAATGTCTGCAATTTTTTCGGTAAGTCGAATGCCCGGAATTGCATATTTCTCCCCAAAATTTTTTTTCAGTGACAGCGACATGCCCGTTACTAAAAGCATTACAATGAGAAATTATATACCCATTTTTCTACTTTATGGCCCTTAAACCACATACTTTTTGGGCTTAAATTTGGAGTGCAAGCGGAATTACATGTTTTCCCCAATTTTCGTCTTCCCCAAAAACGCCCCCATCCTCCTTTTTCAGGCTTCCCTTAAAATCTAAAAACTATCCTTTTAAAAGGTCTACATATGAATTTGTCCCCGCGGGCCACCTAAATTCGGCGTAAATTTTCCTAAATGACCCGTTTTTCCCCGGGATTAAAAGGGAACACATAACTTCAGAGCATTTCTAGCCCAAATTCCCCACCCGGGGCAAACCCCCCGGGAACAAAGTCGCCACCCTGGCCCGCTTTAAAATAAGATGGTTCTTTTTCGATTCCTTGTCTTTTTCCCAGTATACCGTTCCTTTCTCGTTTCCCAAAATTATTGTTCGCAGCACAAGGCAAGGTTATAAAAGACTATGCCAAAAAAGGACTTTTTTTCCTATCTCCAAAACCCGGGAAATCTTTAAACCTTTTTAACTTTGCTTTTGTTTGGCCCGGGTTTCCCCCTTTCCCCCCCTCTCATCACTCTGGGGCTTACCTTTTGATAGCCTCCAAAGCCTCTTCTTTTCATAGAAACTTTGACTGGTCTGTTACCTTCTACATTTTCCAAAGAGGGAAAAAAATCTTCATCGATAAAGATCATAGGGAAATTAAAGCAAAAATCTTTAAAACCCCCCCCCTTTTTAAACAGGTTTTAAACAATTTCTTTTCCCGGGCGTTTCAAAAATCGCCCTAAAATTTTCCAGTCGGGGACAAAAAACGTTCTTACAAAATGATTTCCCGTCCGCTTTTTTTTCTCCCTTAAACCCAAAAATCAAACAGGTCGGAACGGAAAGTTTTGTTTTTAAAAAAAAAAAAAAAACCCGGGGTGCAGGGGGGGGATTTATATTTTGCAGGCTTTTTCGGGTCTTTTGGGGTATGAGCCCTAACCCAAAAACCCCTTTGAAAAATTAAAAGAATTTCCCTTTTTTCATCTGTAAAGCGCCCCACCCACAGAATTTATAGTTTTTTTTAAAAGCGTTTATAGACCCTGGCGGATATTTCCCCTTTGTACTCATTCCCGCCCAAAGCAAAAATTAAAAAAAAATATTAACCTGAATCGACCCCATAAACCAAAGAAGGAAACTAAAATTAACAGGGGTATAGCATTTTCCCAAAAGTGGGGCGAGGTTTATGTGGGAAAAAATTTTTCGAAACATTTCTTGTAAAATTTAAAGTATTGGTTTATTTTTCCACGGTGGGGGCCGAGAAAAACGAGACTCCTTTTCACATCTGGGGCATTTTTTTAAAAAATTGTTTTAGGGGTTTAAAATTTAATTTGGGGAAAACCTAAATTAGTTTTTTAAAAAACAAAAAACAACGACATGGCATTAAAAAATAAAAAAAGGGGAAAAAAATTTTTTGTTAGGTTTGGGACTCTCGACTTTTTTCCCCTTCGTTTATCTCTCACTGTATTTTCCAACCCTCTCCCGCAAACGATTCCTCTCATCATCTCATCAAAACCCTCATTACCCTTTATCTTTAACACCTTCGCTGCGCGTGCGATGACTATTACAGATGTCGGTCCCCCATAAAAGCGTGATTTTTGGTTTATTTTGCCCAAAAAATTTTTTAAAAAGGGGTAAAAGTGGCGGCAAAATTTTGGATGGGAGGGAACATAAAGACCCGTCTCTAATTTTCCGCCTTCTTCAAAAGGAAATAAAATTTTCATTGATTTTTCCCTATCATAAAGGGGGAAATTTCCGGGTATTCGAAGCTTACCCCGGGGGCCCGGGGCTATTCCCTGGGGGAGCCCGGCCTGGGGTCGACTAATCCGGATTTTCAGTGTGTCCCGCTGGGGCTGACACGGGTGAACCGGGATTTCCTTTTCCCGCCGGGGGTGCCCCGCCACAACCATAACCTCCGGGGGACAATTGCAACTTCTTGCGCCCGGGGGGGGGCGCCAACCGCCGACCCTTCGGGTGGAGGCCGACAAAATTTCCACTGTACTACCCCCAAGGGTTTTTTCATATCGTTTTGTTTCGTTCGAATTTAAAAAGTTCCCGGCTTCGCCCCGGGCCTTTCAAATTATGGCCCGGCCTGTGTCTGCTTTTTTTTGCTTTCATTTGGTTTTTCTGAAAACCGGTGCTTACCGTGGCGGTGGGATTGCCCCCCAGGCCCTCCCGTACCCCTGGAATAGCTCTCGCATAAAACTCTTTAAACCCGCACGAAGGGGTGGTTTTTTGCGGGTCTTTTCCCCAGGAATTTTTGTGTTCCACATTCTCTAGTAAAAGGTCAAAATGTGGCGGGTTTGGCCCCGCCCGGGGAAATTTCATGCAACACCTCTCTTCAGTTCTATTGTTTTTTATGATCAGCCAGCAGCAGTAGTAACCTTTGGCCCTTCTGTGAGAATGACTTCGGGACCGGTCTGTTTTTTTTTTTAACAGAGTGCCAGTTCCACCGGTGGCTCGGGGGTACCAGCTGGCCCGGGGGGGGGAAAACTCGTTTCCTCGCTGTTAAACTGCATGGGGGAAAAGGGGGTTTCCGGGCACCGGGGGAACCCCCCCCTTTCCCAAAGTAATTTTCGGCTCTGATGATTATAAATTGGGGGGTTTGGGGATACCCCTCCAAATTTTGGCCCAGTCCCGTCGCAACGTTTATTTTCCCCTTTATTTCCCCCTTTGGCTGTGAACCGTTTTATGATAATTCTTTCTACCCTGTGCAAGAATTCTCTGTGGGCCCTTTGAGGATGGTGTCGGAAGGTAATTTTTGTCAGTGGGGGAGTGCTAAAGAAGATAGTTTATGGGGTCCTTTGGAGGCCGGGATGTATGCCACGTATCCTTCCCCACGGGCGCGTGGTTTTGGGGCTTTCCCCCCATAGCACTGCCTCTGCCTGTTTCGAGGAAAGGGGTTTTACCTTTTCCCCCTATATTTGGGGAAACCCTTGCTGCAAAGCCCCGTCTGCAGTGTGGGGGCGGTACGCCCGACCATCCGTGTAGTATGTTTTTGCGCCCCGAGGGTTTATGGGGTTCAATTACCCCCTTGGGGTTTTTGCCTTTTGGGTAGGCAAAATATTAAAATTTTTTTTTTGGTTGCCAGTCTCATGACCGGGAGGAACCTCTATTCGAGAAATTTTCCCCGGGGAGTTTTTGACAAAATCCATGCCCTTGCAAAAGCGGTTCTTTGGGGCTGAAAAGGGGTATTAACACCCTGGGGGTGTGAACAGGGCCCGGGTTGTTTTTCATACAAATCGTTTTTCTTTTTCTAGGCTCTGCTATTTTATGTCTTGGGTTTTTTCCTGGGAGCCCGGTACCTTTGATAAAATTGTGCTGCCCTTTGGGTGATTGTGAGGCCAAGGGGGAAATTTGGCCCTTTATAGAAGGTTTTTAGGAAACCCTTTTCCCCCCCTTGGGGCACCCCAAAAAACCCTGGTGGCTTGTTTTGGACGACTCCAGTTTATCTTGTATTTTTTTCTCTTTTAAAGCCAAACAAGCAAGAGGGGGAAATCTACAAAGGGCCCCGACGCCGTCTTGGGGTTTCGGGGGGGGGGCAACCCGGGTTCTGGGGGCCCCCTTTTTTTGGGAAAGGGGAAAGGGGAAAGGTCTTTTCTTTAAAACCCCCAAGGAAAAGGGAGTCCTTAACCCCTCCAAATTTTATTTCCCCCAATTTTTAGACCCTTTTGCCTTAAAATCTCTGCTCAAGCCATGGCTTTTTGATTTTTGGGTGCAAAGATCCTTTGTCCTTCCCCACACACTCCTCGGATACCCAGGTCCAAAAACGCTGGGGTTTGTTTAGGCATTTTGCTCCATGGAGATGTATTTAAAATGTCCGCATAGGGGATGGGTCTTTTCCCCCACTGGGGAGGGGGTTTTTGTTTAGGATACAGGGCATTAATGTGTTTTAAAAAGGGCTGGAAATGACAACCCCCCCTTTTGGCTTCCTTTCCCCTAGTCTGTCTTTTGGGGCGGTTTACCCTTTGGGTTTTTACTCTGGCCCGTTTCTTTCCCAAAGTAATCACCTATCCGCCAAGAGCTTGCTCCCGATTCCTTTTGGGCGGCTCTCCGAATGGGGAAAGGGGGCTTGGCCATTTTAAAAAACCTTCTCCCGGGCAAGAATAATACCACAGATTCCCCTGCTTATTGTGCCAAAAGCGGGCTTGGGTTTTGCTTTGCTCATGCCCCTGGTGTTCATGCAGGGGCCCCTTTTCCCAACGGAGCCGGTTTCAAACCATTTCCCCTTTGGCCGCTTGGCCAAAGCTGAGGGGAAAAAGGGTGGGTGGTCTTTCCTGGTTTCCTTTTTGGGTTTGGAAAGGAAAATATGGTAGCCCTCTTCCAACCTCTGGGGGTGAGGGGGAAGTTTCCCGGAAATTTTTGATGAGTTGCGGAATCAAGCCCCACTATAGTCCCAGGGGGGGAGATGTGGGGAACAAGATCCCCTCAGAGCCCCAGGGTTTTGTTTCAACTGGTTTTTTATGGGATTTCTTTGTTTCCCCCGGGGTTTGGCTGCCCCTTTTTCTGATATGAGCAAAATCTTTCCCGGGTTTTTGGCTTCTTTTTCCCTTTTCCTCAGTTTTTGAACTTGTGCGCCAGTCTGTTCCCCCCTCTGACTGGGGGTCATTTCGTGTGGCCCCGGGGTGAGTGGCTGGGAGCTCGCTTTACCCCCCTTTTCCATATCTCTGAGAGGGTGGTATTTTTGGTCCCAAGGCTCACACCATTCCACCACTTTTCCCCGCCTCACTCTGCTGGCAGTTTTTCCTTGGGGATCCCCTGACAGCCTTCCCCCTTGGAGGCTAGGGTTTTCCGGGGGGGTTTTTTGCCTTCGGAAAAGTTTTTAGCACAATTTACCCTGGGGGTTTTAAACCCCCCTAATCTCGTCTTTAAAATACCATTCGTTTTTTGTGAATCCTAGGCCAAAGGGCCCAGTTTTTTGGATGGTCATGGGGTCCCCCTCAATTTCATTAAAGTCTGGCTTTTTACACTTCCCCCCCTTTTCCCTTTTTGGGGGTTTTTATTTCTTTTTTAACGGCAGGCCCAAAGGTTCTGAAACGCCTGTCCGTTGGCCTTGTCCTTTTTTTCCCCTTGGATTCGGTTTTTGGCATTTCGGCTGGCCACATCCGAGGGGAGTTTTTTTAGTGCCTTTTAATTTGGGCACTATGACGGTTTTCATGGGCACGCCAGCCAAACCTCTCCACCAAATCGCAGTGGCCAAGTGAGTTTTAGGAAACCCCCCTCTGACATGCCCTTGGGTCTTGATTATTTTAGGGGAAACGCTCGGGGAATGTCTCAAGCACGTTGGCTATGGTGGGCCGCCCCCAAACCTGGGCCCCGGGAGGGCCAGGGTGGGGGGGAATGTGTTGAAGTCCCCCCACTATGATCACTCGGACGTGGGCTGCGAAGCACAAATTTATTTGATTTTTTAAAAATCTCCGGGGGGGGAACGTTCCCCAAATTCCCTTGCGGCAAATCCTTGTTAATAGAAATATTAAAATATTTTTTAAAATTTAAAAACTATCAATAGATCCTTTTAATAACAATAAAAAAATTAAAAAAACAAAACATAAAATTTTTTTTCCCAAGTGTATAAAATTTTGCATAAAAATTATGGGATATTTTAATTTTATTAATATTTTTTCTCCCCAAGGAAAATAATTACCCCTCTAAAGCCAAAACCTCCCCCAATACTTTTTCATGTATATGGGGAGACAAAAAATACGTCTTTGGTCTTAGAATGTTGGGATTTTTCCACCATGTGCGACGGGGGGGGGGGGTTTTTGGGAAACCCTTGACTTTTTGCCTCATCGCCCATGATCATCTTTGTGCCCATTTTTTATCTTTTTAATGCACTTTCCCCTTTTCGGTTGGGTGGGTCTAGTCCTTTAACTGTCAAGGGGCCTCTCTAAACTCTTGCGTTTTTTTTTGGGGTATCCCCATTTTTCCTTCCCTTTATCGGGGAAAACAACCCCCGAGCGGGGTTTTAAGTCGGGGTTTTGGGAGAGGAAAAAAGAGGGATCACAACGCGGGGTGGCAGCTCCTTGCCTTCTGATCACTCTCTCAATCCCACTGCACCAAAATGCGCTGGCACCCAACACAGAGTTACTTTTTACATGTTACACAGTGCAACCCAAACTTAACCCCCACATTACTGGATGTGATGAGTTTTTTGGGTCTTATTTTCTTTCAAAGGCACTACGAGAGGCCAATATATACAAAAATGATTCTTAAAAATCTCCAAATTTTCTTAAAAAGCTGAAAAAATGGCATGTAACCCGGGAATGAAGATCAAAGGGTTCTAGGAAAAAACTGGCCCGATGCAGTCTTTTTTTCTGCTAACTGCTGCCCAAACCCACACCATTTTCCCGATTTTAACCATCTGTATATATTTTCACTGAAACCTTGGTACTTAGAAAAAAGTGCTGAGAAACCCTAGGGTTTTGCTTCAAACTCTCCTCTTTCCCAATTTTGACCAAATCCCCTCGCCCTTTTTATCAAGGGGGGGTGGGAATTCCAACAGCCGAACCTTAGTGAGACTTTAAATTTAAATTCTTCTCAATTTCCCCCTTCTCCTACCAAAGGGTCGGGGTATTCTCAAGGGGGGGGGTTTAAACCAATCTTGGGTGTAGGGGATCCCTGAATCCCTTTTTTAGTCTCGTGTATAAATCAGGTTCTGTATTTCCCCTGTAATGAAAAGATGGGTTTCCCACTCTCAGCATACGGGACTCCACAGGGGAAGAAGAAAGCCCCAGTGCAAATTTTAAGACTTCATTATGAACCAGTCCCCCCTCCCCGGGAAAAAGTGGAGTTGGGAGAAAAATAAGCCCTTTACATCCCGGCTTTTTTTTGCTCTCAGCTTGTTGGATTCATCAGGCCCAAAATGGTACTGGAAGGGCGACGGTTATGGCCGCTAATTTTTGGAAAAGGATGCTTCTGCTGCAAGGTTAAAATTTTTGATTTGAGGGTTAACCCCGCATCTTGGGAAAATACTGGAATCATTTTACAGATCCCGGGAATACTGGGAGTTGATTTTAAAAAGATTCCAGTCCAAATGTTCCGGTGCCATTTCTGCCTCCTTGGGGAATACCAAATTTCCCCCCCCCCTCCCCCAAAAAAAATTTGGAAAATTTGGGGGCTTCCCTGCAAGTCCTTCCCTGACCTTGGGCCAATGAAGTTTCAACTGGAAACAGGTTAGCCTTTTGATAGGGCTATGTTTTTGGGGAAAGTTTCCCGGGGGTTTTTAATTTGGGAAAAAGTGGGGGGGTGTCAAATGTTCGTAAAATTTTCATCACTCTTAAGAAAAAAGGGTCCAAGGGGCCCCTTTCCCCGAGGGTTTCCAAGAAGTGGTCCTCCCCAAGGGAAAAAGCCGGGCCTTTGAATTTTCCCGGGGGGGTTAAAAAAATGGATGTGGGGGAACTGCCCAAGTAATCTTTCCAAAACATTAAAGGGGTTTAGATTTATGGAGGGAAAAATGGAAGCAAAAGGTAAGGTCTTGTCAAGGGGCCCATTCTCACACCTTCACCTGCAGTGTTTGTTTCGTTGGATGGCCCCCGGGGGGGAAAAACCTTTAGGTTTCCATTCCCCCATGGGGGTCCATTGGGCAAAGGGGTTTCCCCCAAAGGGCATTTTTCCCCGGGCATAATCTCTTGTAGGCATACACAAACTGGGTTACATGGAGCTATCAGATGGTGCAGTCATTCCTGTTTTGCATGAATTTCCTGACAGTTCCATTGGATTACGGTATCCAGTTCTTTATATTATTTCTTCATAAGGTGTTTGGCAGCACCTGTGGAACTAGTTTCCACAGGTTTCCCTTGGACAGGTTCAGGATTTCTTTGCCTGGGCAAAAGGACGGACCTGAGCCTTTGCTTCAGGGGCATTCTGTCTAGCAGCGGAGGCCCCTGTGGATGTGTGGCAGCTGGAGCTGTCACCGTTGAGGGCCTCGGAGCCTAAATGATGGCTCCAAAGACCTTACTTTGGGAGGGGAGTCTCCTCCATAGACCCCTCACTCCTACTCATTTTCTGGGGAACAATTCACCAGAGGCACTGTCACAATTCGGGACTGAGGTTTAGAGGAAGTGGCAGAGTGTGTGCTGTAAGAAGCATTGGAGGGCAATGGTTGGTGGAAGGAGGATGGGCTAGAACCAAAGCAAAGGACCTACCTGGCTGTGCAAACAGCACACGGCACTTCGCTTTGCCTCTGGAAAACTAACTTTCCTTACTACCAATACTTCCTTTTTCAAAATTTGTACCTTTTACATTGCTTTGAAGAAGCTTCATGAGCTTCTTTGCAGTGGTAACAGCATATTGGACCTGGACAGTTTGTCATCTCCTGATGACCTGTTGTACCACACTTTACACATATTCTTGGTTGCCCATTTTCTTTAAAATGGCAAGAGTTGGCTCCATGCCCATAACCCTGGCAGTGGAAGCACCGCATAGGGTTGGGCACATATGGCTTTACCTTGAGGTGGTACCATGCTAACTTAACCGATTCTGGAAGGACTAATGTGTTAAAAGTTAGAAGAGGTGTCGACTGTTCCAAACCATCAACTTTCTTCTTAAAACGTTTTACTGCCACTACATTAAAGTTCTCTAGTTCTTCTAACAGTTTTCTCCTCAAATGTGGGGTGATGCAGGATCACGTTTGACATACTTCAACAATTTTTCGATGTACTTCAAAAATATCAAGATCCATGATTGATACACCATCAATGGTCTTCACTACTAGGGTACTTACTATATGAAATGCTTTCATATTTACCAGGTAAGATTTCCTTAGTGGATTGAGGAGGACTTTTCCCCTTCTTACCTGGTTTGGGAGCCCGGGAACTATTACAATTCCCATTCTTGCCCTTTGGAAGCTGGAAAGGTTCCAGAGTGACAACATGTGATGTTCCAGAGGGAATGGTCAGGGGATTGCGTAGGTCGTCAGGGAGAGAGCTAGATCTTTGTAAATTTGTAGTACTCATACAAATTGAAATTCTTCATTTCCTCAGCCCCCCCCCCCCCACCATGGAGTCCAACGAGGGGTGTTATAGTTGGGGTTCAAATCTCCCAACAGCCACAGGTTAATGAGGAAATATATGCAGCAACTATTACAGTACTGATGCAGTCGCGGGACCTATGCGGTACCGACTGAATAGTGTCTGCTTGACCCTAGCCATATTTGTCCAGCCGATTGACTTGACTGGGCCTTGAATAAGGACCAAAGAGGTGTGTCGCTAGCTGCAGGGCGCAGCATGCAGCATCGCTCAACCTCCAGGACTCCTGTCTCCTGGTAATACGGATGCCACACACGGCAACAACACCGTGGGAGAGTTCTCCCTGGTCCCAGATGGAATGAACCAGGGGTGGGTGCACCACCCTTCTCTTAGGCCTTGGTGCACCAGGAAGACATTTTGTCTCATCCCTCACTGGTGACCCCTCCAGTATGGGTAGCCCTCTGGTCCGGCTCACCAGATCATTGGGACCTCAAGCCCCCCCACCGCGGCAAGGCGGCTTCCGTTAGGGGGAAGAAGCACAGACCTGGCTGATGTCTAAGTACTACAGTGTGGCCGGCTGTACATACTGTACATTTCAGGGAACCCCGGCCAGGTGATCTCGACGGCAGAGATTCAACATCTCCACAGTGTGTGTGCTCGGCTATTGCGGAGCAGGGAATGTTGCTCTGACAAGGGTGATCAGGCCTCTTTTGCCATCAGGACATGGCAGCATGAAGACATGATATCCTGAGAAGCGAACAGGCTCCACTGTTAATGTCTCCTGGAGCATGACGATGTCAATCGCTCCTTGATCGCACTATTGCGTGGAGGATGGCACTCCTTGTGGAGAAGCCATAGATGCTCCACTGCAGAATGCTTAGATTGCACTGCCATGATGTTACTAGTCTTGATAGTTACATCAGAGACATCGTCGTATTTGGATTGACTGTCAGAGTCTGACAACTCCATTGTGAAGTATTCGCTGCTTGAGGGGTCTTCTTCGGCTGTCAGGCTATCTCTGGGTCCACTGGGGGTGGAGAGCCTTTGGTAGCTCTGACCTTGTTTATTTCAGCTTTTCTCTGCCAGGCTGATTCTGTGTGTTCTTTGCTAGCCTTGCCTGAGCAAGGTCAGCTTGTTCTGATTCGGCTTCTGGCAGTGAATCAGCCTGGCTAGGCTCTGCTTGTGAGGGCATGGCCTGGGTTGGAGTGGGGAGGAGAGTCTCGTCCTGGGGTGAGGGAGAGGATGGGGCTGTTTTGGCCCTTTCCAGCTTCTTCCCCTTTAGGACTGCGACGGCCTTGGTCAATGCCGTCATGTCGACCTCGACTGCCTTATCCGCCTCTTCCCTCGTCCTTCCCAAGGTTGTTGCCACTGCTGTGACTACAGCAGTCAGCAGGATTAACATGTCCCCCTCATCGAGGAGGAAGTCTTCCGCTTTTGGGGAGGACGTTGTGGTGCTGTTAGAACCTTTCTTTCTGTGGTTTTTCTGCACTTGTTTCATTTTGGGGAACTCCTGTTGTCGTAGATCTCCGGTTTCGGCTGTGGGCAGCTTCCTTCCTCTTAGGAAGGGCGTGAGGCCTTTTCGCTCTTGTTCTTCCCCCAGACATAGGTGCCTGGGGGAGGCGGGAACAAAATCTGGGCGCTTCTTAGCAACCTCATGCCGCTTGAGGGCCGCCTCTTTCCTGACAGAGCAAGCCAGGCCCCAGGCTGATGCCTCTTGGCACAGTTAGGACATTTGCTGTTGTGTCCTTCTTTTCCTCTTTGTAGGCCTTAATGCACACCTCGTGTGTTGTGTGCCTTGCTACAGACACCACACTTTTTGGCTTGGCTGTGCAGTTAGCTTGGTGGTGTCCGTACTTCTGGCACTTGAAACACCGCAGTGGAACAGGCACATATGTACGTAGGTTGTAGGTACCCCCAGTTACCCGGATCAAGGGTAGAGGTTGGGATACCTTTCATGGTCACCAGGACTTGAAAAGACCCTCTTTTCCTCAGGATTCAGTGGTGAGAGGCTCACTTTCCTCCCATCATTTAGCTCCTTTGTTTCCTGCAGGAAACAAAGGGTATCTTGATCTTTGGGCATGATGATCATGCCCTGATCTCGTGCAACCCGGATTGACAACCAGATTTTGCGTTGGTTATCCAATGCCCTGACCATTTGGTAGGTGTTGTCGAAGCCTTCAGGTTTCACTGGCACTTTAAACTGGGGAAACACCTTGGGGGTCCCGACTCCTCCCTCAGAGTCGATCTCCGGCCTCGGACGTTTCGGCCCGCCCTTTCGGCTTTGGGGCTTGCTTGTGAGGGCACCAGCTGTTTCGGCTGGTTTAGCTGGTGCTCCCGATTCGGTCAGGGGGGTCGTCTGAGGGGTACTCAAGCT
>NW_023659628.1:7500-17500 GCF_015228065.2 Penaeus monodon
TACCTATTCTCGTCTTTCTTCGGGTCCTTTTCCCCCGATCCCTTTTCTATCCGTTTCATCATTCTCTCGCCCCTTTTCCCCGATTTTTTTTTCTATCAGCCAGACTTACCACTTCCTACCCTAAAACTCGGGCGTCAGCCCCTCTGGACCTACCATTTCCCCAAAAGCTTATTTTCGGCGTCAGTCTTACATTTTTACTTCCCCATGACCCTTACCCCTTCCCTTTTCATTTTTTTCCCCCTTCTTTCTTTTGAATTTCTAATCCGCCTAAGTATCCCTTCCCCTTTAAACAAAAACCCCCTCCCGGCTAATCAAAATAGAAATGAAGCTAAGGTATAGGGAGAAAAATGAAAGAATTAGCTCAATCGGGTAGGGGTCGCCAGTCCTCTTTCAGGATAGATCCCTGCTTTCCCCTTTTTTTTTTTCACTAAAATGGGGAAAGGATAGATATAGTAAAGAAAATAAAACTTAGCTCAGTCGGGTGGGGACGCCAAACCCTCGTTCAGGTAAACCCGTTTTCACCCAAATTTTTTCCCCTCGTCTTTTCATTACCACTACGCCAATCGCCGTGGAGAAGGGTCTACTATTTTTTCATTGCTGCGGGGGACCCCAAAAGGTTGAAATTTTTTGGTGGCCCTCGGTGCATCTTTTCTCATTCGCTCCTCTTTGTCATCCTCATGGGGGGGGGGCAAAAATCAAATCTTATACCATCCCTTTTTGGGGTTCCAAAATCCCCAGTATTACCCTCGTTTACATGAAACTGGCCCTGCATTTTTCTTCTCCTTTTTTTTACATTACTTCTTAGAAAAAACTTCCGGGCCGCTCCCCAATTATATCCTTTGCCTTTATTCCCTTTGCTTCCTGTCATCTCTTTCTGCTTGTTTTCCGTTCCTTTTGCCCCCATCCCATCAGCCCCTTTTGTATCCCCCTTTAAATTTCCTTACCCAATTAAATAGTTTCGTCTGATGAAAAATTTACTATACGATCCTGGGGTAACTTGGCCCCCTCCCAAAACTAACTGAAAAGGTAATTTCCCTGTGGTTGCATTGGGGTAGCTTTATAAATGCAACTAAGGCAGCTATGTGCTCAGGCCATTTCTTTTTTGCTCTTTCATCAAATGCCCTAAGACCCTGTAATTTTCGATTAAACCTCTCGCAACACCATTTCCTTGTGGGTGATATGCTTCGTTCTAATTTTCTCTACCCCATAACTTTTGCAAAACTGTTTAATTAGGGAACTTAGAAAATTCCTCCCTTGATCCGACAGTAATCTACCCGGGAGCCCCAAATCTATAAAAAATCTGTTCTTTTAAAAATTTTTGCTACTGTTGTTGCTTTTGGTCTCTTTTGGGAAAAGAAAAAGAATACCGACTGAAGTTCTGAAACGACAAAAAACATTTTTTTCCCCATTCTCTTTTCAAAGACGGTGAAATCAATGGCTAACATTTCCCGGGGTTTTTGCTCGTGTCAAATCCCCCCCATTAAAGATGCAGCTTCGGTTCTCGTCTTTAGCTACGCTGCATCTGCCACCCCCCCCGTTTTCCCTCCCGTAGTTGCATTCCTGGCCAAAACCCTCGACTTTTAACTAAACAAGGGGCTTTTCCTCCCTTGATGGCCGAAATTATCATGACGGCGTCAATAACTCCCTTTTGTAATTTTGGGTCAATACGGGGATAATTTTCCAAAAATTTTTTTCCCCACGCTCTTTTTTGCCAAAAAATTTCCTTTTGTACAAAAAAATTCTCTTTTTCCCTTTTAAAAAATTTCGAAAACTTCCTTTTTAAACCCAGTCCTCCTCCCCCCCTTTTAGCATTTGAGTCTCCAGTATTAAAAACCCCTTAAAACATTTCTCTCTCCGGGGCATCCTTTTCCCCCCCGCGACCAAGCTCTCCCAAATTCGATCTTGGTGACCCCCTTGCCGTGTATTCTTCATCCGTATCACTCTCCACCTCCTGTGTAAACCTATTTACTCCAGCTACCGGTTATCCCGGGCAGGCTTTACTTTTCGTAAATTAAATGTTGCAAATTATTTACCCACTGATTTTCCGGGCCGTCCAAGCTTGGGGGGCTCCGGGTGACTAAACGACTGTTATCTGTGTAAATAAAAAATTCCCCTTTTCCCCTAAATAGCCCTTTGAATTTATCGAAAACTGCCCACTTTAACGCTAAAAATTCTAACTTTCTTGAGCTAATTTGACATGTTTTTTTCTAAATTTCCCTTTAGACCTCTACTGCATAACTACTGAGAATCTTCCCCTCGTGTTTCTGTGATACAGGGCCCCTAACCCTTAAAACTGCATCATTTTTTTCTAAAAAATTTCCTTCGTGAATCGGGACTTTTTTAAAACAGGAGCTGAAATTAACATCGCCTTTAATCCTAAAACGCGCCTCTGACTTTTTCTCATCCCATTCCCCGACAATGGATCTCCGTGAATCTCCTACATAAGAATTAGGGGTGCTGTTTTTTTGGGGGCAAAGTTTTTTCAAAAATTTTCGTAAAAGAACAGAATCCTGAATGCTCTCACTCTCTGACAGTTTTCGGCAGAGGCCCCGACTTAACGCTTCTTTTCGCTGGGTCTGTCGTCATGCCCTCTTCCAAACCGATACCAAAATATGTCACTTTTGTGCAAAAGCGTACACTTTTTAGGTTTAATTTTAAAGGGCCTGTGTCCGCATTTTTTCAAGCAGACCCCTTTAACCTAACAATTGTTCCTCAACCGTTTTGCAAAACACAATTACGTCTCTAAATATACCAGTAATTGAAAAAATTCTTCCCCCCAAATCCTTTCCATGTAACGCTAAAACGTGCTTGGACTTTTTTCGTAATCCCTTTGGGAAATTTTTTTTAAATCAAAATGGCCGAAGGTGTCTAAATCTTTTTTATCGGATCTTTTGGTGTACTTGTATTTGGTGATACCCTGCATCTAAATCAAGTGTTAAAAAAAATTTTGCACCTCTAATTAAACCCCCCTCTTAATCCTTGCAGGGGAAATGCGTCTCTAATTGTTATTTTTTTAAAAGTTGCCTGAAATTTTCACAGCCAAAAGGTTATCCGTTTGCGCCCACAACAATTGCAGCAAGTGGGGACTTAAACGCCGGCACAATCCCCCTTGTTTGCATAATTTTTCGGTGTTCTTTTACCCCCCGGGAACTTGATTAGGGGTATTCGCCTGAAAGGTATTTTAAGGGGTTGCTCAGTTGTCAACGGTGGGGTTATGGACACCCTAGCTTTTCCTTTTGGGCTCCTTTTCATTAGCAAAAACGCCCTTATTTCTTCTAAAGTCCATTACACCCCCCTTTTGGTTTTATTGTTAAAGGGGTCATCAATGTTTTTACTTCGGGAAACTTTCTTTTACCAGATTGCGCTGCATGTTGAACTTCCTTCTCTTCTATTTCCCTGCTCTTGCAATTTTGCTATCCCCCAATTCCTTTTAATCTAAAAGGGTTTTTTTGATAGTTTGCTACTAGTATACCCCTTTCCCCTCTTTATAAGGCCCATAGCGCAGCGTTACTCACCCTCGGGAAACCCATCTTCTTTTTCTTCGTCAATGGCTCAATCAACCCCTGGCTTTTTTACCTGCCTTAAATTTGCGGGATCCAGACGGCACCATCTCTTTACTAATGGGGAATTACCGGCATTTGTCTTTCCCGGTTAATGCAAACCCCCCAGTCTTCATTTAAATAAAACTTGGGGAGGCCCTCACTTTGCTAAAAAGTCTTTCCCCCTCTTCCAGTTAACACTTGCTTTACTAATTGTACATTACCCCTACCTCTGCCACTTTTGAAAACACTAAATGCCTAACAAAAAACTGTATCTCCCCCACTCTTCCAAATCAAGAAACTGCATAACCTTTCCCCACAGTTTTTAAATAAAACTTTTATACTACCTCTACACGGTACTACACCACCACCCCTGCCAATGCTAATTTTAACCGGTTGCGCTTTATACCCCATGGTCGCAATGTATTCAAAAAACTTCGAACAAATTAAAGAAACTTCGCCCGGTATCACACAAACCAAAAACATCTACGTTTTCAATTTTACAGTTCCCCTGGGCTGTTTTTTTTTTTATATTCCCCTTTTTTACCCTTTTTTACCATTGGATACCCCTACTTTCTCCCGCCGCTTGTGACCATTCTTCACTTGCTACGCTAGGCCTCTGGGGTTGGCGGTTTATATCCAATGGGCCTCACTATTTTCCGCTGCTTATCCGGCTAGCACATTACGATTCCCCCCCGACTTAAGTTATTTTTAGTTTTGTCACCCCGGTATGCAATTCCTTCCATAAACCTATTCTGAAATTCCCTTTTGGCACCACGCATAATATGACCCTTTTTCCGCTCTATAACAAATTCTCTCTTTCTTTTCCGAATTCTTTTCTTTCATTCTCCATTTTCTTCGTCCCTTCCCCTCTTTATCTTTCCTTTGCGAAAAGATTTTTCCCCTCATGCTCTTTTATTGCTACCACTCTATCCCCTCACCAACGAATCACTGGCCCCTGCTCTATCCTCCCTTAAACTTCAATCCAAGCGGCTCCTCAATTCTCGCCACACATTCTCCGATCATTCTAAGACATTTCATTTCCACCTTTTTAAGGTTTTTTGCTCTCCCCCAAAACACGTCTAAAATTCCCCACACATCTCATGCTTCCCCTGTTTCTCCTGCCATTCGTTGTTAAATCCCCCAAAAGATATTCTGCTCCTATATACTTTTACCAATTCTTCCAAATTTCTTCTATCTATGCCAATCCGTTTTTATAATTATGCAATCTCTCTGCCCCCGATCCCTCTTGTGATTCACACAAATTTATTTATCCTCCTCATTTCCGACCAAATGTCCCCGTGCCCTGTTTTGCCTTTTGATCCATCTCTCCACTCCCCTTTTTTCCCTTTTATACTTCTGTCTGGATCTTTCGAAAATAGAAGAGCATTTCTTGCCTATGCTGAATACTGCAAATCTTTTAAAATTTCCAAAGTCCTATTTTCCCCTAATTGTTTCCCCCATTTTTCTTTCTACTCTATTGATTCCGCCGTCGGGAACTCCCAAATTTTTCTTTGATATGCCAGCCTCCATCCCCTTCCCCCGTCGGTTTTCTCGATTAAATCGATAAAAATGCAGTAACTAATCCCAAATTAACCCACAAACCGCAAATTTTTTCCCCCCCGGGGTCCCCTCTTTCAACACCAATTTTAAATATGACAATCGAGAGGAAACCTCTGCACCATTGTAAAGGTTTTCAACTTGATTTAAATTTTTTAATTTCTGGCCTGGGGCCCCCCCCATACAAACCCCTTTTTGGGTCACTCTGCGTTGTTGCCATTTAAAAAATTGGGATTAAAAAGAAAAACTTTTCCACTAGATTTTACCTAAAACCTCACACACACAAAACACAAAAATAAATAAAAAAGAAAAAAATAGAAAAAAATAAAACAACAAAAAAATTAATCAAAAGCATTAAAAGGGTTTTTTTTCACTTTTTTGGGCCCCAAAAAGCTACCCCTAAACCCCTATAGTTTGTCTTTCTTTTCACAATCACACAAAATTCTGAGTGTTGTGGGGTTTTTTCCTCACTTTTTTTTATCTGTTTTCCCCTCTCCCCACTCGGCCTCGGCCTCTCGCCTCTCGCCCCCACGCCCCCTCGCCTTTCATCTCGCACTCACGCCTCACTCGTCGGTCCGTACGGGCGCCTTGTGACGTGGCACGGACTTCTCCACTCCACCCGGAAAACCCAGGGTGTTTTGTACACTTTCGCTGTTACCCCCTCGGTGGGTAGGGCTCGTTGGGCCTGTTCAGTGTGAATGGGACTTTCCCTGGGGGGATTCCCCTGGACTTCGCTAGTATTTATTTTCAATCTGGTTTCGTCTATTTTTGTTTTGGTTTTTTTTATTTTCCGTTCACTAATTTTTTATTTATTAGTTTTTGGCCATTTCCATTTATTTTCTGTTTCTAATTGTTTTATTTTTTTCTATGGTCACATGAATTCCTTTTTTTTGGTCCTTATTTAAAACATTACAACATTTTTCGGGGGGGAAAAAATTTTTAAAATATATTTGCACCAGCATTCTCTATTTTTCACCCACTCAAAATTTTTTTTCATACAATGCACACTTTCCCTTTTATACGTCCCCGCTTCATAGGGCTTCATTCACCTTCGATCGCATTCTCATTCACTCCTGTACACTACGCTTCACGTAGGCTATGGGTTCAAAATGTCGTTTGCCTTATTTCCGACATTGTCACTTTTTTCCTCCTTACCCTTTCATATATATATCACACACACCCCCCACACACGGGGACACACACACCCACCAACACACCCCGCACCCCACCACACACCCACACACACACAACAAAACAAAAACACCACAAAAACCCCCATACACAACATCCACACACATACACACACAATACACACACACACACCACCACAACAGACACACACACCACACCACACACCCCACACACACATAATATATATTATATATATATATAATTTTAATTTTTAATTATATTTGTATATATAAAATACATATATAATTAAAAATTTTATACATTTATATATTAAAATATATATATATATATATATATATTTAATTTTAAAAATATATTAAAATTCATCTTTCATCATCATCATCACCTGGGTCGTCCACTGCAGACGTAGGGCCCTCCCAAACTTTTTTCCCAAATTTGTCTGTCTTGTTTTTTTGTTTCCCCGTCTCGGCCCCAAAATTTTTGTTATTTCGTCGCGCCATCTTTTCATTGGTCTGGCCCTTTGGGCTCTTTTTATTTTCTATAGCCTAGCTGTTACAGTCTTTGTCCATCTTTATCCTGTCTCCGATGTTATACCTGCCCCTTGCCACTTTTTTTTTTTGATGCTCGCAAGTATATCTTCTATTTTTTTCTGTTCCCTGTCCCCCTCGCCTCATCCTATCTTAGGCTTTCCCCGCATCATCTTTTTCCCTCCCCCTCTGGGCATTTTAGTTTCCTCTCCAGTAATTTGGTTTTTTAGTCCCCCCCCGTTTCTGATCCTATCATAACTGGTAGACCATTGGTTAAAACTTTTTTTTTAAAAATAATGGCAAAGACCCCCTTGTTGCTACTGTTCTCCCAAGGCGCTCCCGCCTAGACTGAGCTCGCTAAATTTTCCCCTTTCGCTAGATGTTTTTGTCTGTAGAGTTGTCCTAGGGATATATATTTTCCACTACCCCTATACTTTTGCCTTGTACTTGTATCTGTTCGAACTGAACTCTACGTTGAACTGATCTTTCTTTTTCTTTTTCATCCGAATCCGTTTTCGGGCCTTCTCTATTTAGATCGTTTTTAGTTTGCATTTTATTTTCAGATTCACTGAAGAGCAAAATCATCTGCAAACTGAGGGGTTTTTTAGAATTCGTCCCTATCTTGATACCTTTTTCCCTTCCCCTCTAGCTTTTTGAATATTTCCTCAAAACAACTGTAAACAAATTTTTTTGGAAAGGTATCCGGGCCCTGTCTAACCCCCCTTTTAATTTGGGATTTTGTCGGTTTCGGGGTGAGCTTGATGGTTTTGTCCCCTCTTTTTATATATTTCCATATTTTCAATATACCTCCTTACTCCCTGTTTTCGGGTAGCTTCTAGTACTGCGGTTCTCACGAGTCGAATGCCTTTTTTGTAATCGTGAAAGCCCTACACAGTGGGTTTTCCTATATTTGTTTTTTTTTCCTTTTTTGGGTGGCGTGTAAAATTTGGGCTGTTGTTGAAATCCACTCGAAAGCCGCTTGTTCCTAGGGTGGGTTGAATCCAACGTCGAGGGTGCGAGTTGTGATGATCTTTGTGAAAATTTGTAAGTACTGAAAGGGGGCTTATTGGGCGGTATTTTTAGATCCTTTCTTCCCCTTTTTTTTGTATCAAAAAAATTGTTCATTTTTTTAGGCTTTTGGGGTTTTCCCGTTTATGGGGTTTGTTAAAAAAATTGGCTTTTTCACTGTTCAATTTCTCCTGCATCTATTATAAAGGGCTATACAATTCCACCTTCCCCCGGGGTTTTCCCCCTCTTCTGCCTTTTAAACGCTCTTTTTATTTCTTCTGTTGTGATGTTGTACGTCTCTAGTTACCACATTCGCTTCTATCCTGGCTGTTCATTTGAGTTGTATAGTCCCCGTAAAAATCCCCACTATTCTTAATTTTATTCTTATTGTATGTTACTTCCCATCTGGGTTTTTTTATTGCATACAATTTATTTCTCCCCCAACGAGTCTCCTTTTTTAAATGTTTTTTCATGCTAGTACCCGATATCACTGTTTCTTTATTTTTTGGTATTGAAATTTCCTACATCTTCCCTTTTTTAATTTTATCTTTTCCGATTTACGAATTTTCATGACCCCACTTTTTTTCTAAGCTCTTTAGTTTCTACCCAGAACTTGCTGGAGATTTGCTTTACGATCTTACCCCCTACTTTTAGTGCAGATTCCTTTTTTTTCTTTAACTGTTTTTTTGTTTGGTCAATGTTAGATCTTTTCGCTGAGAATAATATCTGTTTTGGATTTAAAAGGTTAAATTCTGTCGCTCGTCTTCAAATAGCTAAATCTGGCTGTGGTTTTTTGTATACTTACTCCTTTCCCCCTGAGGGGTAGTTTAATTTGGGCCCCTGACATTCTATGGGCGCTGCCAACTTTACTTTATTTAAAAACTTCGACATTTTTTTCTATATCGCGTCTATTTGAAATTATGAATAAATTTTGTTTTTTTTTGCGATGGGACTTCCAATCACTTCCCCCTCTAGTCTTTTTCGAAGAAGTATTATGTTTTGAGTGATCGGCCCCCGCAAATCAACTACATTTGTCCCCTCTCTTCCTAGTCCTATTCCGGATTCCCTATTTCGTTTCTCCCACTGTCTTTTTACCTATTTTTGCATTAAAATCTCCCATTATTATTGTGAAAGGGTTTTTTACTCTCTCGCGGCTAAATTAACATCTTTATAAAGCTCTGTATTTCTTCACACTGTGGGTCAGTTGGGGGTAGACTTAAAATCTTTAAGTTTACCATTGTTTTGTTTTATTTTTCTGAAGCCACTCTTTTGCTTTTACTATAGAATTCCACGATTTCTTTTCTAAACGCTTGTGAAATAAGAAGCCCACCCCAATTCCTGCTTGCTACCCGGGGTTTACCTCTCCAAAGAGCACATGTCCATCATTAATTTATATATATTATTAATATATATTATATATATATATTTTATCCCCACACACACACCCCCCACACACACACACACACACAGGTGTGCGTGTGTGTGTGTGTTTTCGTGTGTGTTCGGGTGTGTGTGTGTGTGTGTGTGGGGTGTTTTGTGTTTTTTGTTGTGGTGTGTGTGTTTTGTGTTTGTGTGTGCGGGTATATATATATATATAATTATATATTATATATATAAATCACACACACCACACACACACACCCCACCACACACACACCACACCACACACCACACACACACATATTTATATATATATATATATATTAAAATATATTACATATATTATATATATATATATATATAAATTTTATAAATTACTATAATAATTTTATATTATATATATGTATATATGTATATATAGATGTAAAAATTATATATTATATATATATATATATATATTTTATATATTACATATAATATACACACTTATATTACACACACAACACACACACCACACACCACACACCAATATAATATATATAATATATATATATATATGTTAAAAAATTATATATAAAAATATATATATATATAAAATAAAAAATATTATAATAAAACTACACATTATATATTTTGGGGCCCGGTGGCCGAAGGGGTTGGCGTCGGACTCAAACTGTCAGACGGCAATCTGGTTCGGGGGTTGAGTCACCGGCCGGCGCTTTTTTTTCCCTTGGGCAAGGAACTTCACCTCGTTTGCCTACCTGCCCTGGGTGCCACCAGCTAAAGTCGTGCCGGTAAAAAGAGAGGTGACTCGAAAAAAAACCCCGGGCGGAA
>NW_023659629.1:0-20918 GCF_015228065.2 Penaeus monodon
TGGGCCCCCCCCCGGGGTTTTTCCGGTTTTTTTTTTTTTAAATTTTTTTTTTTTGGGGGGGAAAAAAAAAAACCCCCCCCCCCCCCTTTTTTTCGTTTTTTTTTTTTTTTTTTTTTTTTTTTTTTTTTCTTTTTTTTTTTTTTTTTTTTTTTTTTTTTTAAAAAAAAACCCAATAAAAACAACCAAACCATTAAAAAACATAAAAATGGGTTTATTTTTTCCCCCCATAAAAAAATTTAAACCCCCAACCCCCATACCCCTTTTTTTATTTTTTTTTCCCCCCCCCCTTTTTTTTTTTTTTTTTTTTTTTTTTTTTTTTTTTTTTTTTTTTTTTTTTTTTTTTTTTTTTTTTTTTTTTTTTTTTTTTTTTTTTTTTTTTTTTTTTTTTTTTTTTTCCCCCCCCCCCCCCCCCCCCCCCCCCCCCCCCCCCCCCCCCCCCCCCCCCCCCCCCCCCCCCCCCCCCCTTTTTTTTTTTGGGCCCCACAAAAAAAAACAAGGTGAAAAAAGGAATTAAATGCCAACACAAAAACACAACAACAATTGTGTGGGGGGGTTTTCTTTTGTTTTTTTTTTGTTTTAAATTTATTTTTGTTGTTTTCGTCCTTCGTGTTTAGGGGCAATGGGCTTCTTTTTAAAAAAAGTGTTTTTTTGGGTTGGTTTTTTTCCCGGGGGGCCCTTTACTTCTTTATTAAATTTTTTTTTTTTTTCCCCCCCCTCGCAAAGGGATTTTGTTTTTTCTTTTTATTTTTTTACCCCCGGTTTCCGTTCCCCTTTTATTCGGTTTCGTTTTTTTTTTTTTCCTTCCCCTTTCCCCTGTTTTGGGCTTTTACTGACGGCTCAAAAAGCAAAACAGCGTCAGCCCAAAAACCCAATTTAAACAACGTCCCTCTTTTACTATTTTTTTTTTGGCCAACGAAAAAACCCCTTTATCTTTCATCCATTTTCCCGCACCCACCGGGCAAACGAAAAAAAAACTACCCAAAACCAACAGCTTGGGAAAAAAATTAGATTAAAAACCCTTTTCCCCCCCCTAAGTTCGTTTCCGCCTGAGACCCCCCTTTTTGTGGAGAAAAATAAATGTTACAAGCAACAACACCCCAAACAAAATCCCAAGTGTGCGGGTATCTTGCCAAAATGTTTAGGGCCTCGTGTTTATGAGCAAATTTGGGGGGCCCGTTTTTTGTACTTCTTGGGGTGGGACTTGCCTTGAAGGAAAAAGCATAGAACTTCCATTCCCCAATTTTTAAATTGTTTGTTAATTTTTTTTCCTTTTTCTTTCTTTTTTTTTGGTTGGGGGTGAAAAAAAAAAAAAATAATAAAAATTAAAATTATAAATAAATTAAATAATCATATGAGAGAAAAGAACAATATTCCCGCCCAAAAAAAACCAAAAAAAACCACAAACAACCCCACACACACACAAAACAAACCACAAAAAAAAAACACCCCCCCCATTTTAATTTTTTATTTATAAATTTTTATTTTTTTATAACATTATTATTTATATTATTTTTTTTATTCTTTTTTTTTTTTTTTATTATATTAAATAAAAAAAAAAAAATAATCTATTTTAAAACTAACATAAATAAAAAAGTATTTAAATATATTTTTTTATATATTATTTTATTTAATATTCGCACACACACACAAAAAACAACCAAACACACCAACCCAACACCAACAAAAAACACACCCCACAAAACCCCCCTATGAAAAAAAAAGGGGTTTGTGGGTTTGGGGGGATTTTTAATGTTTTTTTACCCCACACACACCAAAACCACCAACAACCAAAACCCAAAAAACCCCAAACAAAACACCAAAACCACCCTTTTTTATTTTATAATAATTTATAAAAAATACAAAATATTACTTTTTTTTTAAGGTGGTTCTTTTTCCCCCTGGTGCTGACTTTTTGTTTTTTTGTTTGGTCTTGGGTGAATATTTATTTTTTTTAAATTTTATTTATTAATATTTTCTATTTATGGTTTTCCCAGAGAGGGCTGGTTTCCCCCCGGGGGCCCGGTGGGCAAACAAAACCCCCAAAACAACCCCCCCCAACCCCCCAACCCAAACCCCAAACCCCCCAACACCCCCCCCACCCCAAAAAAGGGGGGGAAAATTTTAAAATTCTTATTATTTGATTTATAAATTTATAAATGGGGGTTCACTTTAAGGATTTGGGTTTGTTCATATAAATAATATTTTGTTTTTTAAAATGTTTATATACATATATATAAATAAAACCACACAAAAAAAATAAATAAAAAAAAAAAAAAGAAAAAAACCCCCAAAACACACACACACACACCACAAAAAATAAAAAAAAAAAAAAAAAAAAATTTTAAAATTTATTTTTTTTTTTTTTTATTATTTTATTTTAAAAAAAAAAAAAAAAAAAAAAAAAAAAAAAAAAAAACACCCCACAACACACCCACAAAATAGGGTTTTTAATTTTTTTTTAAGTTTATTTTTCCCCCCCTTTCCCTTTTCCCCAGGTTCATTTTTTGGGCGCGGTCCAAGTTTATTATCATTTAGGGTTTTTGGTGATTTGGGCCCTGTTTCCCCGTGCGGGGGTTACCCTTTTGGGTTTTAAAATTTTTTTTTTTATTAAATTTTGAATTTTGGGGTTTTTTTAAAAACCAGGTTAAATATAATTTTTCCAAGGGGAAAATTTTACAATTTTAAATCAAATTTAATTTTTATCTAACCTTTTAACGAACTATTATCTTTTTGATTAAATTTCACTTTATCTACCCTTTACAAAATTTTTGAAATCACCCCTCTCATCCCCTTTTCATTTTTCTTGCCCCCACCACCATCGGAGTTTTCTTTTTTTAAATTCTTTTCCCCCCCCCCCCCCCTTAACCTTTTTTTCCCCCACCAACCCCCCCAAACCCCCCCCCACAATTTATTTTTTTTTTTGATTTGTTTTTTTTTCCTTTTTTTTTTTTATTTTTAAAAATTTTTTTTTTTAATTTTTCTTTTTTTTTGTTTTTTATTTTTTTTTTATTTTTTATTATTTGTTCTCCCCCCCCCTCCTTCCTTCCTTTTCCTTTTTTTTTTTTTTTTTTCCCCTTCTTTCCCTCCTCCCCTTCCCCTTTCCTCCTCCTCCTTTTTTCCCCCTTCCTCCCCCCCCCTCCCCCTTTTTTCCCCCCCCTCCTCCTCTTCTTCCTCCCCCTTCCTTTTTCCCCTTTTGTTTTTTGTTATTGGTTTTTTTTTAAAATCTTTTTTTTTTTTAATTTTTTACATATTGGCCTAAACATATAAATCAAAATTTATAAAAAATATAAATCCAAACGTCTTACATTGTAATAAAATTTGAATTCTATTTTTCAATAAATTTAAAAATTATGAAATAAAAAACACATTACAATTTTTTAATTGCCCCGGGGGCACTAATTAAAAATAAACAATCAAATTCCCTCACACCCGTAAATCTCTCTCTAACCATACCAAAGTCAATCCCAAACATACTTTATTCGGGAATTTCCCTTCTCTTCATGTTTTTCCTATTCCCCTTTCTCAAATCCCCTCCCACTTTGTGTTACTCGTTTCCCTTTTTCTTTATCATTTAAGTATTCTACCTACCTTTTTTTCTAACTTAACATTAAAACCAACCTTCATCTCCCTCAATCAGGATAGAAAATTACTCTTTTGCGAACCTGTTTTTTTTTCTTTTCTTTTTATTCTTATTTTTTTTTTCCCCTTTTTTTTCCTTCCCCTGCTTTTAACTTAAGTTGTCGGGTCCTTTTGAAATTTTCTTTATTTATTAATTTTAAGAAAACTCATGTTTTATTTTAAAAATAAATTTTATGTTCTGAAAATAATTAAAAATAAAAACATTTTTTTGTTTTTACATTGCAAAAAAAAATATACATAATTTTTAAAAGGGGAAATTAAAATTTTTTGATAATAAGGGAAATCAATTAAAAATTTAATTTTGTTTTTATTTTTGGGAAACTTTTCCAAAAGCCTTTTTTACAAAAGGTTTGGGTTTACATTAAAATTTGCGCAGTTTTTTTCTTCAAATTTTATTTTTTTTCTTTTTCCCTTTTAAAATTAGTTGTGCCTTTTTGGAAATTTTTAATTTTTTAAAAATTTTTTGGGCTTTTATATTTTTTTATTTTAAAATATGTTTTTATTTAAAAAAAATTTTTAAAAAAATTTTTTTTGTTTTTAACCAATAATTTATTGGTTAAATATTTTTTTTAGGGAAAAACCCAACCCAAAAATTGTTTTTATTATATGAAAAAGATTGCCAAATTTTTGAAAAATTTTTTTTTAGGAAATTTCATTTGGGTTTTACCCCTTCCCCGGGTCCTGTTTTTTCGTTTATTTTTTTTTTTAAAAATTTTTTTAAACCCCCCCCCCCTTTTTCCCCTTGTATTTTTAACGGGTTTTTTTTTAATTATTTTGTTTTTTTGGTTTATTTCCCCTCTCTCCGTTTTTCCCTTTATCCTTTTTTTCTTCCTTTTTCTTTTCTTTTTCCCTTCCCCTTCCTCATACTCATAAATTTATTCTCTTCCCCCCCCCCACCTCTTTCCCTTTTTTTCTTTTTTTAAAAATTTTGCCCCTCTTCTTCCCCCCCTCTCCTCCCCCCCCCCCCCCCTCTCTCCCCCCCTCTCTCTCCCTCCCCCCCCCCCACCCCCCACCCCCTCTCCTTCCCACCCCCCTTCCCCCCTACCCCTCCTCTCCCTCTCCTTCTCACCCCCCCTCCCTCCCTCTCCCTCCCCCTCTCCCCTTCCCTCTCCCCTTTACCCTCCTCTCTCCTCCTCTTCTTTCCCTCTCTCTCCCCTTCCTTCCCCTTCTTCCTCTTCCTCCCCTTCTCTCACTCCTTCTACCCCTCCTCTCCTCTCACCCCCCCTCTCTTCTCCCCTCCCCTCTCCTCCCCCAAATTCTTCCTCTCTCTCTTGTCCCTTTTTCTCCCTTTTCCCCCCTTTTCCCTCTCTTCCTCTCCTTCCTCTCTCCCTTCACCACTCCTCTCCTCTCCCCCTCACTCACTACTCACTCACCCTCCTCTCTCTCTCTCCTCTTTTCCCCCTTTTCTCTCTCCCCCCCCTCTCTCTTCTCTCCACTTTTATATATATTGTGAATAATAAAATTAAATAAAATTAAAATAATTTATATATATACAAATATATACATAATATAATAATATATAATATATATATAATTATATATATATTATAAACATATATATATACATTCTCTCTCTCTCTCTCTCCTCTCTCTCTCTCTTTTCCTCTCTCTCTTCTTCTTCTATATAATATATATAATATATATAATAATATATATATATAAATAAAAATTATGTATAATATATTTATATATATATATATAAAATATAATATAATAATATATTTATAGTTAAACAAAAAAAAAAAAATTTAATATTATATAATATATAATATATATATTTATATATATATATATATACACACACACACATAATAAATTATATATAATAAAAATATATATTATATTTTAAATTATATATATATATACATACATAACATATATCTTTCGTGCCCCCTTTTCTCCCTCTTTTTTTCCCTTGTATAAATGCCACATAATTTCCCCTGTCGCCCCCCCCCTCGCTTTATGAATTTTCCCAATGTGTCGGCTAAAAATAACCTCATTGCTACATTTTTCCCCACAGTATCACCTCCCATCGCATTCTAGCCAATGAGACGATGTTTTTTGTTTTTTGCGGTTGCTGTGCATTTTACGCTGGGGAACTTTTCTGGCTTTTTTTTTTGTTGTTGTATTTTTTTTGTGGCAAGAAAACGGGTTTTGATGAAAATAGTGGTGGTGGTCGTATTATCACTAAAAAGTGGAACACTCGTTGAAATTTATGTAGTCACAAGTATTCTAAGTTATTGATAAGATTAATGAAATCGTATTATATAATAAAATGACTATGGTGACGTATATTATTGTAGTAATATTATGTTAACACCAATGATAATGAAAATAATTTTTAATATATATTGATTTTAAATAATAATACGTTTTTCTATTTAATGGAATGTGAAAAGCAATGTAAAAATAATAATAAAAATAATGATAATGAAATAATGAAAAAAAAATATAATAACATTTGGTAAGGGGAAAATCTGGATAGAATTATATTACTGATAGAATGTTAAATAAATAATTTAATATAGAATGAAAGTAATAATGATACAAAAAAAATGATCGCAATAAAGTAATTATATGTTTAAAAATTAATCATAAACATTATAAAAATAAACAACGAATGATAAAAACAACATAATAAATAAAAAAAAAATGATAATAATGTAATAATATAAATAATAAGAGTTTTTTAAATAATGTAATAATTATTATGGTATAGAAATAATTATGAAAAACAATAACTATCTAAAAATCAATGCAAATGAAATAATAAATAATATTCTTTTAAAAGGACATAAATTTATGAAACTAAATTTTTTTTTTAACAACACTAAAAAATTGAAAAAACACTTATTAAGGGTACAAAACTAATAGATAATTTTCCTCTCCCGATAAGAGATTCAATGTTTTTTTTTCATGGTAAGGAAGAAAGAAAAAAAAAAAAAGCTCATTAATGAGACAATCTTGCATTTTTACACCACAGTTTACCCCCCTAAAATAAAATAGGCCTTACTGAATTAGACAAAAAAAGAAGGGTTCCGCGTAATTTTAGAATCTCGGGGAAAATTTGTTTTTCGGTGAAAGACAGACTCGATGGAGTTGTTAAAAGTATTTTTTTTTCTTTATACACATTTATATTTTGTTTTCGTTCCTTTCTTTTCTCTTTACCGAATTAAATCGTTTGGGTTTTTTTGTTGTTTGTTGATTGTGTGTTTGTGGGGTGTGGGGGCTTGTTTGATGGTGTTGTGGGGTGGTGTGTGGGGTTTTGTGTGGGGGGTTGTGGTGTGTGTGTGGGGTTGTGTGTTTTTGGGGTGTGTGTGGTTTTTTGGTGTGTGGGGTTTGTTTTTGTTTTTTTTGAGTGTTTTTTGGGGTGTTTCTGCGCGCGCGCGAGTGTGTGTGTTTTTAATATCGTATTTCCCCCTGAAATGCATTATATCGTAGTCTGCCCAAAAATTGCTTTTTTTACTTTTTTTTTTTTTTTTCATACAGAAAATCTTTTGAATTTGTAAAATTTTTACCTCTTTTTTTTTTTAATGAAAAAATGTGTGTTTTTTGCATAGTTATTTTTGTCAAAATACTAGGAAGTTCTCACCATTATCATAAGTATTTCGGGAATTGAAAAAATTTAATACTAGAAGGGGATTAACATTCAAAAATTATTTTACAGAATCCCTGTGTCTTGTTTTCCATGATATAAAAGTTTAAGGACTTCACGGTTGTATATACGTTTGGAACTTGATTTAGCACGGCCTTTAAAAGACTAAATACGGAGTAGAAAAACGTTTGCTCAAGAGCAAAATATCCTGGGTCTAAGGGGGTTGTACTGCCATCAAAAACCGGGGTGGACGGTTTATCCACGCCTATAAAAACAAAAAGCCAGTGATAAAAAAGACACAAATTGGTGACCCCTGAGTTGTGTAATGTTGGGGATCTGTTAATTTTCTCCCTTAGTATTTTCATCGTTTTGGCCTCTGTTCCATTTGCCAGGAAACCAGAAACAAAAGGCTCTAGCAACCCAAGATGAAGACATTATCATTTCTTGGCGCCACTTTCAGAGTCTGACCTTCCATGTGGTTCCCATCCTCGAGTGTTGTTTTAAAGCACCGCATTATCAAATTTTAAGTTTATTCTGCAATATCTCTCCCTTCCCCAGATGCTTTTGTTTCAAGTTTCAATGTCTTTCGACTGCTGAGTTTTGGGGATGACATATGAAGGGTGAAGACTGCTTGCTGTCGAGACTAGAATTTCCAACTACTAGACTTCAGGAACTTTCACAGGGAAAAACCGGTAGTTTTGACAGGAAAGACCTTTCTACAGCTTTTCTTCCAGTGCCCTGGTTTACAATTTAACAAAGGGTTTTTTTACAGTTAAGGGAACTCTCCATCGATGAACTAGCCAAATTAGCGATGAGTTTTTGGGTGGCTCCCCATTCTCGTTCTGTGGGGAAGTGCTTTTTCATCCCCAAAAAAGCATTGGCGTTGCAAAAAATCACATTAGGTTAATGCTCTCGCATCAAACAAATAAAAAGCCACGCTAAGGGAAGATGCTGATCTTGAGGAAGAGAGACTAGCTTCTTAGGCAAATTTAAAGGGAAGCAGCAAAGAAATTCTTCGGGGCCCCTTTCAATTTTAGTAAATCTTTAAACACGACACGAGCACTAAGGGCCTAATCGCCCCAAACCCCTTCCAACTTCTGTTTTTGTGGGATCACTCTCCAAATCAATTTTTTTACTCGTTCTGGCACCCAAAGTTAACTTTGTCTCCAATGGCGTCACAAAACCTCTCCCAATCTAACTTGTATGCAACCAAAGAATCAACAACCCTGATTAAAGGAGAATCTTTCCCCTCAACCCTTAAACTTCAGTGCACATTTTCTGGACTTTTTATGTTCAAAATGCCAAAAGGGTGTCTCAACCATACTTGGTGAAAATTTTGACAAACTTGGGGTCCCAGTTTGAATTAAAAATAAGACGTTTTCAAAGTCTACTAATGCCAACTTCTACTGGCAATACCTTGCAGATCTCCCCAATTTTTGCCACCAACCCGTTTTATTTCTGCTAAGGTCCCCTTTCCCTTTACTTACTCACTATCACTCCAACCCTTCCTATAAACATTTCCCTTACTCATCCATCAAAAAAAAGGTCGCCTGTAATTTTGTCTAGTACTTCCAGAACGGTATTGCTAATAAAAGAAGGTTTGGCCCTTCTATGTCTGGGGATTTTCCATACAATAAGCAACGGTATCTCACTACATGCGTTTTTTAAAAAGGAGAAATACGAGCTCTCAGTGCTCAAAGTGATGAATTGCACCCAAAATTTCCCAAAATTTAAAAAATTTCCCTTTACAACTTTTTTGGGTGTTCCATCTTGTCCCAAAAAGATTTGGTTAAAACTTCCACCCAAAAATCGGGCCACCCTGCCACATCCCCAAAAAAAGCCATTATCACCCATTTGGCTGGTATAGAAGTCCGGATCCTTTTGAAAAGCTGCACAGAATTTGGGGGGGGGGTGGGGTTTTGCAAGGACTACCATTTGTCTTTTCTTAATTGATGATCTCTCATTGCCCGTAAGGGTGGTACAACATAGGATCATCTAAAAAGTCTTCAAATGTCTGAAGATTTTGGGACCAAAATTAAAGAGACAAGTGGGGTATGGGGTTTCTTCTTTGTTTCTCGGCCAATTTTTGCAGCAGGGATCATTGCCAAAGTGAGGCCCTTTAACTTTTTTAAACCAAAACACAGTGCCCCGCTCAAAAAATTCCAGGGGCGATTTAAATACTAAAATAGTCCTTCAAAGTGTTCTCTCCCTTTTCCCAACCTCCGTATTCTAAACAGACCGTGCAAGGAGGCAGTTTGTTGCTTTGAGGACTCCTGAAAACCCATATTACCACGTGCGCTAAGCAAGCCCCCAGGTAGAACTCACCATGTTCCATCAAGAGCCCCAAAGTCCCACATGATCCTCTAAAACTGGATGGGAGCTGTTTTGCAACGTATGTGGAAGTGGTGGAAAACCTTAAACCTTTTTTTAAAAAAAAATAAAATAGCTAACATAGCTCTGGGCAAGAACTTTTAGCTGTTTATAAAGTGAAAAAACAGTTTTTGGGGATTTAGTAGAGGGAAGAAGTTCAGCTCTTTATTTACCACTTTTACTATCTTCAATAATTACCAACACTCCTTGACGCTGCTCATATTTAAAACATTTCACAGTTCTCAAAGGGCCCCGGGGATCCCCTGTCTTGCATTTCTTTGCTGTCGATTTTCCCTCATCAAATTTTGAAGCAATTGCCGCAGACCCAAACCAATATGCTGACTTCAGCAACTAAAGATAATCCGCTTTTAAATGAAGAAAAGAAATTCCTGGAACACATGTAAACCTGTATGCTGATTTTTTTAAGGCACCATTTTTCCATTTTACTTTAAAATATCAAAGTACCATCTTCAGGAACTCCATGACATTTCCCATCCTGGGGTGCAGCATACAGCACTGATTTGGATTCTCTAACCGGAATCGCAAAGTTAGAAACGGGAATAAGTTTAAATTTCAAAGGGACCTCGCCATAGTTTTTTCCATACCTTCACACTGGGTACCTTTTAAATTCCCATGTTCCAGTTAATCTTGTTGGTTTCCCCGCCTACCCCAATGGATCAAATATTTTTCACCTGCATCGACAGATTTACTAGATGGCTGGAGGCAATTCCTTTGCTGATATTGTAGAATGCCTTATTGCCGGGTTGGGGATCAAAGAATTTGGAGTACCAGCAAACAGACAGGGGAAATCAGTTTTTTTTGCAACTTTTGGGGCAAAAATTATGGCTTGTTTTGGAATTACCATCCTCAGAAGAGGTTTGTCAAAATTTTTTTTTTCAGTGAAATCACACTCATGGGTCACAACTGAAACGCACTTCTATCCCTCTTGGCTTTTAGGTATCAGGAGCTCATCAATCAGACTTGGGCCCCCTTTTTTAGAGCTTTATATGGAACCAATGGTGAAGTATTCTGCAATTTCCCTGGCTAACCAACCACATCAGATTTACAGCCAAACTAAGGGGTGTGATTTTCCAAACTTCGATTTTTCCCACGTACCGTCTTTAGCAATCTTTATAAGCCAGGTCTCCATGACTGTACCCCTGGTTTTTTGTCTGAGTGATTCCATCCATTTAGAGTTTGGGACAAAAAGGAAAACTGTCACCTCAACGCAAGGGACTTCGACACCACCTTGATCGGTTAAACCCTTACTTTTCGCATGTACCTAACTACCTCTTTAACCATGTCCAACTTTTTTATGTTTCCCCAAAAAAATCTGTTTGTTTCCCCCTTTCCCCATGACTGGGGGGGATAAAGATAATATTGAAGTCTCCCCTGAAAAAGGGGTTGTCTAAAAGTCTGCCCTGAAAACACCCATTTTGAATTTCTGGTTACTTTTTTTTCCATACAATAAATACTGTTTTATATTTTACTTGTAAAATACATTATCTTTTTTGGGTTAATTTTTTGAAATACAAGGGTCTTCCCTGCTATTTTAACATAGATTTTTTCCGTGCGAGAGAGCGAATTGAAATCATTTCCATTGTTCTCCCCTTCCGATGGAAGGGGAGGGTTGAAGTTTGATCAGGGAAAATTTTTGTGGTAAAAAAAGGGTGAAATAAAAATATAGAAAAAATGTGTAAAAAAAAGCACAAAAACCCCTTAAAAAACGGGTATGAAATCTGCGGGCGTGCCCCCATTTTTAAAGTCTTGCACGACGCGCCAACTTCGGGGAGAAAAAATCTTGGGGGTTTTGCATAATCCCCGATCCCCGTGGAAAGGGGACATCCTAACCAAAAAAACTAAATTAACTTTAATCCTGTGGGATTTATACAACAATCTATAATACGCCCAGCCCGGGGGTACCCCCCTGGACCCCCAGGGATAAAATCTAACCTTTTTTAGCAAAAAACCGAAAATTTCTTCGTTCTGTCTAAAGGGCCAAATTTCTTGCTTTTTAATCAATTTTTTTTGGGAATTGGGGCCTTGATGGGTTAAGAATAGGTGTATAGAGATAATGCCTTTTTTTTTATTTCACAATATGGCTTTAAAAATGACCCCCGGATGGCACAGCACTTAAGATGAACAACTCCCCGGGGTTTTTTCTGAATGGCGCGCACGGCCCGTCAAATCTCCCGGTGGCAAAAACGCATGCGCGATTTTTGTAAAGAATAGTTTAAATACTTACCAAAACATTCAAAAAAGTATAATAAAACTAAAAAAACGCATTACTACATTAAATTTGAGGAAAAAAGTGTTATAATTCAAAAAATTTGTTTTCAAAAGCGCGTAGCAAAACGGGATACTTGATAGATTTACGCATCATATTTTTTTTGGTCTCAGGGAAATAGGATGGGGGCTTGGAAAAGAAGGGTTGATCCTCTCTTCTCTTCCGTATCTCCCCTTTTTTTCGATTTTCCACTTTTGCCCTAATGAAAAGTGGCTTTTTTTCGTTCGGGTAACCACCCCAAAACTTTTTTTTTTACGTATCGGTTTCCATCTTTTTTATGTTTAACTACAAAAGTTTTTTTATTTTCTAGTTTGTTTTCAAAAATACTTGTAAGTCCCAGCCATGCATATAAATATTATCAGGAATTGAATAAACAAACCCAGAATGGGAAAAAATTTAAACCTCATTACAAATCCTCTTAGTCTTGTCTTCCGTTGGCGAAAGCCCTTAACGAACTATCACAGCGTATATCGTTTTGGGTACTCTGAAATCGCCGGTTTAACAGACTAAAAACGGCATAGAATCTATTTTGGCGAGACATCACCTGGGGATTAAGGTACTTAGCCCCGCCAACTGAGATAGACGGGGTTAGCCCCGTCTCTTAACAAAAAAAAACATAGTGAGAAAAAGGGAAATATATATATATATATATATATATTATAATAATTTTAATAATATATATAAATATTTATTTCTGATATAATTTAAAATATAGACAGTAAATAAAAAATAGATTAGAGTTATATTAAGGCCTTTTTTTTCCCCCGAAAACTACTAAAAGGTTTTAAAATTTTTATTTTGTTCATGGGGCCTAAAAAAAACTATCATCGAAGTTTGTACGGGGAAAAAAAAAAAAAAAAAAAAAAAAACTCAAATTTTACAAAAAAAGGTTTTTAAATACTTTAAAGCTGGTCAGATTTTTAAATTCAAGCAAAAACTTGCGGAAGTTTCAAACAAAAAGGAAAAGTATGCTACTCTGCAAAACATTGTTTAAACACGCCCCTCTTTGCTTTCAAATTCGGTCAAAGCATTTTTTTTTTCCCTTTTTTTTATTGTTCTTCATTAAAAGCGGAAGTTTCATGGTGAGATCTGTGTCCGAATCAGACAACGAATAATTCCTATTATCAAGGGGCATTTACTTGCTTTATTGATTTAATTATATCAACAAATAGTAACACGCCTTTTTTTGATATATTTAAAAATGTAAGGGTATACATTGAGGTACAAATGATGTGATAACATTCATCCCCCCGAAGTCATACCAAACATATGACTGGGAAAAAAAATTGTACCATGTTCCCAAAAACCGCTGACGACTACAAATTTTTACCGATATCCAGTGAACTTGTATTTTTGTACAGGGGACAGAAAAATTTAATCACCTTTACAATAAAAAAAAAAAGAAAAAACAAGAAAAACGATTCATAATTAAGAAATATAAATACTTTTTGGACTACGTGATATTATGTCTGAAAAATCGGTCTCTGATTGTACAAGGTAGAGGAAAAAACTGATTAACCCCAAAAATTTTTTTCAAGAGGTTTCAATAGTGACTGGTGAGGGGCACAAGACCAGAGTTTAGGAGTTGTGGAAGGCTACAAAACAGGGCCATTATTTATGAATACTATAAGCGTACATCTTTCTCCCTCTCTCTTCTTCTCTCTCTCTCCTCCGCTCTCTCTTCTCTCTTCTCTTTTCTCCTCTCTCTCCTTTTTTTACTATTCATCTCTCCCCTCCTCTCTCTCTCTTCTCTCTCTCTCTCTTTTCCTCTCTTTCCCCCTCTTCTCCCCCCCTTCTCTCTCTCTCTATCTATCTCTCTCTCTCTTCTCTCTCTCTCTCTCTTCTTCTCTCTCCTTCCCCCTGTAATATTAGTCTTATTTTTTATGAAGTCATTTGCCACCAGATAGCAAAGTCCCCGGCCCGCTTTACATCCGCCGGTTTTTGCCGCAAACTATCCCCGCTCGTAGGCCTGACAATGGGGAAAATTAAATGTCACGAGATCATTAAAACGAGGTCAAAAAACTTTGCATTAGAATCTATTTTCTTTTTAAGAAGGAGTTATTTGAGCTGGGAAATTTAAAGCCTTACTGTTCATTCCCCATCCAGCTCTACGTAAACAATTAAGCTTTTTGGTAAGCATTATTTGCCTTCAATCCTGCGGTAACAAAATGTGTTTTTTTTCTCTTTTTCCTCTGAGTAAGACTAGTCTTCGCAGTCCCCCCCGGAAATTTAAAAGAATAAATTGGGCGTTAAACACAAAAGAAAATAACTTTAAAAAAATATGTATGGCAAACCCAAAATTAACGTGGGTGTTTGTGTGTGTGTGTTTGTGGTGGGGTGTGTGTGTGTTGTGTGTGTGTGTGTGTGTGTTTTGTGGGTGTGTGGGGTGTGTAGTCAGCGGGTTTTAACCTAGTTCGATCGAAACCCGGGGGGTTCGGTGATGCCCAGAGATGGGTTTGTCTCTGGATCCGGCCAAGACCCCCCAAAGCAAAAAGAAAACAAAAAAAAAGTGTTTTACAAAAAATTTTTATAAAAATATTTATTTTGCCCTTTTGTTTACGTTTGAAATCCATTTATTTTTTTGGCCCTTTTTTTCATTTTTAATTATTAAACTACTTTTTTTACATTTTGTTTTTGGGGGTGGGCAAATTTGGGGGGTTTTGTCACGTTTCGGGGTACTGTTATTAAAAATATACATATTTTAAATTTTATATATATATATTAAATTTATATAATATTATAATTTATAAATTTATATTTAATATATAAAAATTTTTTATAAAAATATATTTATATAAAAATTTTTTATTTATTTATATGCATATGTGTGTGGTTGGTGTGTTTTGTGTGGTGTGTGTCGTCATGTCATTTTTGGCTTATTTTTCTCTTAGGTCAGGTTGTGGTGTTTTGGATGCAAAAAAAAGTATACAGTAAATTACTGAGACCCGTTTCTAAAATTTTGTTTATTAGGGTTTTATTTCCTTTTTCATATTAGTTTAGTGGGAAAAATGGTGGTGATAGAAAAAATTTTTTTTTTCCCGCATTTCATGGGTTTTAAAATTTATCAAGGGTTTTTCGTATTTCGAAATCGAACACCTAAATATTTAAATCAAACCCTTTTTTCAATATTTTTTACGTACTTATGATTTCCATTTTTTTTTTTACAAGAAATTTTCATGTTTTGGGGGGGGGGGAGGATACAGGGACAAGTTTCCCGGGCTTGGTACCAGTTCCCCCTCCTAATTATATGGGGGATGTGGGGGGGGGAGGGGTGAAAAGGGGAGGGAGGCCTTCTTTTAATTTGTTGAGCCTAAGGGAAATTTGCCAATGCTTTTGTCTTTAAAGCGGTACCAAATCCTGGGATTCCGGAGAAAAAAAAATAAAATATGTATAAAAACATACAACCATACACGCTAAGATAAAGGAAAAAAGAAAGTCTTAAAGTTTTAGAAGGGGATAAAAACAACTATAGACTGTTACAGTTTCTGTCTTTGGTATTTTAACAAAAAAATCACAATTTTTCATGCTTGTATGTAACTTGGTAAACTATTGGTTTCCGGGGTTAAATTTAAAAAGAAATAAAAACTTCGTACTAGTTGAGACCAGGTTTGCTATTCTTTGGATTTGCACTTGAAAAGTTGACATTTTTTTTGATATTGTAGTTAGTTAGTAAATTAAAAAAAAACAAACTCGCACCGGATCTGCGAGCTTTTCCACCGATATAAACTTTTTGAAAACATGCATTTCGGAAATCACTTTTCAACCCGTACCTGGAATGTGGTTTCAGTCTATATCCCCGATTTAAAACCCAAATAATCAAGGGTGAACACAAGCTCCCCCAAGCAGGGTTTTTACTTTATATCATCTACGTGCTTTTGCTCCATAATGGCTGAAACTGATCAGGCGTGGGGGTTTTTTCCTCACGCCATGCTCGAATCCGGGCAGGGGTTTTCCTCGGGCCCCGTTTTCATTTTCAGGTGGCGTGATGAGCAGAAACCAATAAAATATTCGTAATCAAAAAGAACTATATAACTAAAATCTTTCGAAGTTTACTTTCCTTTAGTTTATAATGTGCATTTAGAAAAAAACATACATTATTTTTTGAGACACCCAATGTGAACGGTTTTTTAAACCGTCACTTGAAGGGGAAAAAAAATAAGGTAAATATAATAAAAATGTGTATAAAAATATTATATAAAATATAGGGAAATCAGTAAAATGCAAATAGATGCTTATGAAGTATTTTTATTGAAAAAAATACAAAATACACCAAACCAGGGAGAAAAATCTTTTAGCAAAGGCCATTAGGAGTTATTGGGTGGTTAAAAACGAACGTCATAAAAAAAAAATCTCAAGAGTACTTTCAGAACTTTGTTCTCGACGATTTTGATCAGTAGGTAAATCTACCAGAAAAAAAAAAACTTATTTTTCAGATCGGGTTTTACTTTGTCTTCCACATGCTTTTTTGCATTATATCCAATTAGCTAAACCCTCCGGATAATTGCTTTCCAAAATCCAAAACCAAATATACCGAATCTAACGACTGCCGGGTAAATCACGAAAAAACTATTTTGACGTTACAAACATTTGTTAAATTGCATTGCCAAATTTAAAAAATCGACTATGAATCATAATGATTTGAATCATTCCCAAATTTTGGGACCCATAAATAAAAACCATCCCATCATACCAACGGGGGAACAATATAATATCATTCAATTAATATTGTTAGAAATTTTTTTCCAAATTTGGCTCATCACAAGGAAGGATCATTTGATTTAGAACCCCACCTTTGAATATTAATATTTTTACTCACCTTTTACAGCTTATGACAATTTTGATTTTATAACGAAAAAAAGCTAATTAAAAAACCACAAATTCGGATCTCTATCTTTAAGCGTCACTAATTTTAGTTATTATAAACTGGATAATAAAAAATAGTTTCATCCCCTTCGTTGCTTACCCGATCATTAATTTTGTACCCTTTCAAACATTTTTGGAAAAACAACCCAGACTGGTTTCGAATTAAATCATCAAAGAAAAAGGTATTTTCAGCAAACCACAAAAGGGAAACCCTTTAAAAGATAACTGAATTTTTTTCAAGTGCAATTTTCTTTATCGTTTACAGTCCTAGGCGATAGGGAAAAGCTAATTTGAAAAGACTTTTATTGATTAAGGCCAGACAGTGATAGGCAGTGAAATAAATTGCGTTCTACTGATGGGTTAAAAGAATCATAAGTGCAAATTGACCCAAGATCTCTCTTAGATGTAAAGGTCTACTAACATAAATGCACTTCAAAAAAATAATTGGAAGCGCCCGGGAGATGGGGCGGGATGATAATGAGAAATGATTTTGGGTGGGGATGGTATGATATGGTGAAGATAATATAAGGGGAAGATGAGTGATATGAAATAAAATAATAAATCATCATCATCTCCACCACCACGATCATCACCCTCATCACGCCTTATCATCATCACATCATCATCATCATCATTATCATCATCATCATCATCATCACCCCCCACATCTCACCCTACCATCATATCATCATCATCACATCTTATCTCATTATCATGATTTATATGATTATATGTTCGATTCTAAATAAAAACAAAGAACAGAAATGAATTTCCATTAATTTTTAAATTTTTCTAATTGTTGATATTGTCTTTGTGTTGGTCTCAAAAATAGGAATTAAAAAAGCAAACGCTAACCAGAAAGTATAAACTTTTTTTTTTAAATATTGAAACAAAAGGGCCTTAACCATTACTATATCCTACCATTCCATCATTGCCCATAACGCACGTCTCCCCTTTCCCTCTCTTCTCTTGTTCTCTTCCCCTTCTTCCCTCTCTTCTCCTCCCCCTCTTCCCTCTTTCTCTTTCCCCCCCCTTCTCCTCTCCTCTTCCTTCTTCTCCTTCTCTCCTTTCTTTCCCTCCTCCTTTCCCCCTCCCCCCCTTCTCCCCTCCTCCTCCTCCTCCTCCCCTCTCCCCCTCCCCTCCTCTTCCTCCACACGCTTTCCCTCCCCTCTGAAAGCTCCAAATTCTAGGACGATTTTTCATTGCCCACTTCCGCCTTCTGCCACTCTTTGCTTTTTTTAAAAGGAGGCAATAATTTTCCCTTACCACCCCCCCCCCCCCTTCCTTTTTCCCTTCCCCTTCCTCCCCCGCAACCTAACCCCTCAGCTTCCTACCCTACTTTATAGTATGAGACACGATTTTGAAGCGAAGACAGAAAGGGGCTGCTTTGAAATTGGTTTTTTGCGCGACAGAGAGCCCCAGTGGCCCCACGTGAAAGGGGAAGGATACGTTTTTTGGTTTTGCTGCGAGGGTGGGGGTGTTGGGGAGGGGGGGGGGTAGGGACTTCTGTTTTTATTGTGTGATCCTATGGCGTTATCAAAAATGGTTTGCCTAAAAAAAAAAAATTAGAATATTTACGTATGCAGGTTTTCAAACAAGATAGTAACATGTCGCTAAATAAAAAAAAAAGAGAGAAAAGCAGTGAAATTGGGGAGAAATGGAAACGGCAGATTGATAAAAATATAAGAGAGAGGTACTAAACCTAGACACAGACGATTTCATCTGAGATAAACTGCGGAGAACAGAATTGGGAACAATTAGGGAATAATTAGGAAGATGAATAATAAAGTAAATTTTGACAGAACGTATTTTGGATGATACGAGAAAAACCCGTAAAAGGGGAAAAATACTTATGTATATATAAAAATATATTATTAATAATATATAATAAATATTATAATTTTATAATATATATATATTATATATAAGCGTTTGTGTTTGTGTGTGTGTGTTGTGTGTGTGTGTATAGTTCATATATTGTGTGTGAAGGTATATATAATATATATATATAATATATATATATATATAAATATAAATAATAAATATATAATATATATATTATATAATATTTTTATATATAATATTTTATATTAAATATTTAATATATATTATATATATATATTTGTGTGTGTGTGTGTGTGTGTGGTGTTGTTGGGTGTGGTGGTGTGGTGTGTCGGGCTGTGTGTGTTTTTTTCCCTTGTGTTGGGTGTGATGTGTGTGTTGTGTCTGTCTGAAAATATTATATATATTATATATATATATATAATATTATATATTATATTTAAAATATGTGTGTGTGTGTGGTTGGGGGGGGTGTGTGTGTGTATGTTTGGGGTGGTTTGTGGGCCCAAACACACACACCACCACCCCCAACACCACCACACACAACACACACACCAAAATATAATTATTATATATATATATTAAATAAAATAATATATGTATATATTTATAAATATTTATTATGTTAATATAAATATGTATATATATTAAATATATATAATATTAAATAATTTTTATAATTAGAATAATTTTTTAATATTATATATATTATATAAAATATATATCAAAAATATAATATATATTACCAGTTTTGTATAACATACTTTTCTTGATTATTTAAATACCACACATACAACAACCACACCCCCACCCCCAAAACACACACACCACACACACACACACACACACACCACACACACACCACACACACCACACACCACCACACACACAACCACACACAACCACAAACACACAACACACACACACATTATATATTATATATATATTATATATATATATAATTTATATAAATTATATAAATAATAATAATATATTATATATATTTTTATATTATAATATAGGAATTATAATATTATATTTTTCTATAAAAATATATATATATTTTATATATAAATTAAATACTAATATAAAATATAATATATTAATATGTAATATTTAATAAATAATAATATAAATAATATAATATATTTAAAATATATATATTTTTTACACAACCACACACACATATATAAATATATATATTATATTATTTTAATATATATATTATAAAAATATTATATTAATATATATATAATGTGTGTGTTGTGTGTGTGGTGTGTGGTGGGGTTTGTGTGGTGGTTTTGGGTATATGGAATAATAAATTATATGTGAAATTATGTATAATTAAATTACAATAAATATAAATATATTTTAAAAAATTTTATTATAAAAATATTATTTTAAATTAATATATAATATATATTATATTTTTAATATATACAAATATTATATATATATATATATATATATATATATTTTATATTTTAATAAATATATTTTTAAATATATTTTTGCGGTAAAGACCCATCCCCGAGAAAAAAATGGGGCTTGTTTTAATGTCTAAAAAGCCTTCGTTGGTTTCTTCTTGAAAACTTTGGGGAGAAAAATGGTTTGATGCGTTGGGTTTACATTTGTTTCAAATTTACAAATTTTGCTTGCACGAAGCAAGTTGGCATTTAAGGGTATAAATCCTACCGTGTATAGTTTTATATCATACTATTTCTTTTATATTAAAATAATTAAAAAAATATAATAATAAATATATAAACAATTTTTTATTTTATCCCACACAACCCACACACACACAAAAACACACACACACACAAAAAATATATAAAAATATATATATAATAATATATATAAATATATACATAATATTAAATATATTTTTAAAAAAAATAAAAATTTTAATTAAAATTTTAATTTTATGTATAATATATAAGTAATTTTTAAAAATAATAATATATAATATTATGAATTATAAAATACTATGCGTGCACAACACACCCCCAAAAACACACAAACCCAAAACAACCACACACACACACACAAAACACACCACACACAAAAACACACACACCACCCCCCACACACCACACCACACACACACACAAAACACACACAAATTAATATACATTAAATTATATATAAATATATAATTATAATATATATTATTATTAATTTTAAATGTGGTGTGTGTGTGTGTGTGTGGGTATTTTATATATATAATAATATTATTATATATAATATATATAATATATAATAAATTAATTAAAATATTAAATAATAAAATATTATATTATTATATAAAAATAATTATTA
>NW_023659630.1:0-22500 GCF_015228065.2 Penaeus monodon
TTTTTTTGTAGAGATATTTTTCCTACAATCAATATGTATAAATATATAAAGTGAAATTATAAAAATTATAAATTATATTATTAAACACCAAAAACACACACACAAAACCACAACACACACACACCAACAAACCCACACCCCACACACCACAACACAACACACGTGTGTGTTTAATAACACAATTGTATGTAATATATATATAATAAAATTTTTAATAAATAATATATTTATTTATATAATTTTTTTTTAAAATTTTAATATATATATATATTTAATATAAAATTTTTCTTATTTACAAAGAAGATCTCATTATTTGACTTCTCCCTTTTAAAGTTTTTTCTTTGTACCACAAGTCTACATAAAAAAAATTTGCTGTTCCCGATGTCAATGAACAATAGGCAGCGTAAGTTGGAATTCAACTGGGAAATTGAAAGGCCCACTGGTAGACCGATTTTTTTCTCTGGGCAGGAAAACAGACGGGGCGTTGGGAGGGTGAGGAAATGAAGAAATTAGATTTTTTAAAATTTTCTTATCACGTACCACTTTGGCCATGTCAACTATGATATTTTTTTTTTATTACGATTAAAAAGCTAGAGAGAGAGAGAGGAGAGGAGAGAGAGAGAGAGAGAGAGAAGAGAGAGAGAGAGAGAGGAGAGAGAGAGAGAGAGAAGGGGGAATAAGAAAATTTAAAAATTTTTATTTTTTAATTCAACTTTTTTACAATGGTTTTTCTTGGCTGAAGGCTGTCTTTTTCTAGCTCCTAAATTAGCCCTGTGAAAAGAATAGGCGGGGTTATCATCGCGGTTTTGGGGTCAGCGGGTTGCTAACGGACCGCTACCACTAAAAAAACATAACAAAGGAGAGAGGGAAAAGAGAGGGGGAGAGAGAGGAGAGAGAGAGAGATGGAGAGAGAGTAGAGAGAGGGAAAAAAGAGAGGGGGGGAGGTAGAGAAAGAGGGGGGGGTAAAAAAAGGGGGGGGAAAGAAAGAGGGGGGGAAGAATTTAAAAGGGGGGGGAAATAAAAAAAAAGAGGGGGAAAAACAAAAAAAAAACCAAAAAAGAATAATAAGGAAAACACACACCCCACACACACACACACACACCACAAAAAAAAAACACACACCAACACACACACACACACCACAACACACCCACACCACAAAAAATAAAAAAAAAATTAGGTTTAAAAAATATAAAATAAACTTTTTTTATTTATTATATACCCTATTTAAAAAAAAACAAACACCAAAAAAAAAATAATATTTTATATAATATATAATATAATATATTAATTAATATTTTATATATATATAATATTTAATTATATTTGTATGTATATAAAGGCGTATGTTTGTGTGAAAATTTTTCATGAGGGTAAAAAATGTACATTCCTTGGTCTTCGTAAAATCCCATTACCCATTTGTCAAAAGCTGTTCTAAAATATGTGTCTAAGTAAAAGAGGTATTCCGGAAATTCCATAGTACGAGCTCATTCCATACACTCGGGTTTTTTCGCATTTTTTTTGTGTCCCTTTTTTATCAGAACAAAGGGGGATACATAAAAAAAATGAAATAGCGGGATAATAGACATACATGGACAAACAATTACAAATAAATTAATAGAAAGAATGAAGAGAGAGAAGAGGAGAGAGAAGAGAGAGGAGGAGAGAAGAGAGAGAGAGAGAGGATTTATAATGATATGAACAACGGCTAAAAAAAAAGGAGACTTACAAGGCGATGCGTAAGCGCGACAAAGTTCGAGGTCAAAATAAATTAAAGTTAAAGTTTTGGCACGGGGGGCCCCAGGGTTTAAAAGGGATGTGGGATTTAAGGTTTTGTGTGTGTGGGTTTTATGTAATGCGCCTCTCTCAGTGAGACACGAACCTCTTTTTGAGAAATGTTTTTTTACCAACAAAGCTCTTAAAAAATTTCACTTGGCTTTTCACTAATTTTTTGGGACGGAAATATAAGAGGATTTTTCATACGTTCCTGGAGACAAATTGTCCCCGTCGTTGACTCTGACAAAAGGCACAGGAGGGGCAAACAATGGGGTTTTTTTTCAGTCTTTGCTAGACAGTGATGAAGAAGATCGTTTTTACATTCACAAGTTTTCCTAATCACTTTTTCAGTTTTCTGCATTAGACTGGGTAATAGCGCTATCAACCTGTTTTAAAAAATAAACCGTCACGAAAAATCCCTTTATATAGGATCACTAAAGCATCACGAGAAAAACCAATGGGTTCTATTAAGAAAAGTTAATATATTTTGGGCTAAAGAGAGAGAAAAAGAATTGGGGATGTGAGTGAGGTGAGTGAGGATACGTGTGAGTAAGTGAGAGAGAAAAGAAAAGAGAGCAAGAAAGAAGGGGGGAAAAAAAAAATATCATTCAAAAAGCTTCAAGAAAAGCGTTAAAAGGGAGTTTTTCGAGCCAAAGGCAGTGCAGTCACGACCGCCCAAACAGAGGACATCAGCTAATTAATACCGCCCCCTATAAAGACCAACAACTAAAGTTTACTGCTGTAAAGTTTAAACGAATTGGGAATGAGAGACGCACTCTTCGCAAAACTCTCATTTTCGTAGGGACGGGAAAGAGAGAGAAAAGGGGGGGGAAAGACCCACTTCGATCTACTGGGTAAAAAAGAACCCACCAAAAAGTTTAGACTTCATTTAAAAAGTTAAGTTTTTGTTTTCTTTGTGTTACAGGAGGTACGGTCGGGGCAGGTTTTTAACTCCTTTTTCCAACAACAAAAACGAAAATTTCCCTTGTTTTTCGAAAAACTTATATTTTTCTAGATAATTACATTCTAAAAACATTCCAATAAGACTTTATGAATTTTAGCTATAGACGAAAAAAAAAAAAGTAACTCAACATATGCATTACTACATAAAAACCCGTTTAAAAACTTATATTATGGAAAACCAAAGCCATAATGATCGCGGCGTGGTCAAAGGCAAGTTGGGCTTTAAAATTTTTTAGAGGGATTTGAAGGCCATTTTGGAACGGGTTGTGGGGTGTTTTTTTGTGTGTGTTTTTTTGTGTGTGAGAGAGTGAGAGAGAGAGAGAGAGAGAGAGAGAGAGAGAGAGAGAAGAAGAGAGAGAGGGAAAAGAGAGAGAAAACAAATGTTCACTATTAAAATCTACGCCCCTTAAATATTTTTTTGGTAAAAAGAGATGAAAGGGAAAACTGCTTTCGCTCGTATTTATATACATTATATATAGGGTATAGACGTGCGGGGCGCGCCCACACATTCAGACTCACACCTCTTTTACTCTCTCTTTTCAAGCTACACACAGACCCGCCTATTGATCTATATCATTACCACCCTGTAGGTAATGTAATTTAAGTTTCGAACATTACTCTCATCACCTTAAAAACCCAAATTTGGGGGAAACCTAAATATATCTTGGATACCAAAATAAAAATACTTTAAACTTTACAAATCCACAAAAAAAAACGGGTAAAAAATTTTGGCGTTCTTTTTTTTTCCCATCTAGCCATAAACAACCCAGGGGCCAGAGAAATTTGGTCTTTTTGGAAATTTTTTAAACAGTGTTGCGGGGCGGGCCACCTTTTTAAATGCTTATTAAGGAGGAGAAAAATTTTTTCGAATTTACCCCCCTCCCCCCCCTTTCTCCCCCCCCCCCTTGTTTGGGTTTTCTCGATTCTAAAATAAATAGTTTCTTTGTTCCCCCCGAATTTTAGATTTTTTAATCCTTTTGGCCGGGGCCCCCCTTGTTTTATATCCAAAAAACACAACCAACAACAAAAGCCCAACAACACACAACAAAAACCCACACACCACAACACAACACACACAAACCAACACACACACACACAAACCTGGGGTTATGTACCGGAACTTGAGAAAAAAGGAAACTGTAGATCATTTATACTTTTTTCCCTGTTAGAGTCAAAACTTCAAATTTAAAAATTTTGGAAAAAAGAATTTCAGGGAAAGAAATTTTGATATTTATTTGGGAAATCAGAGCCCCAAAAATATACTTGGGAAATTGAATATAGATTCGTGAAAATTTTTTTTTCCCATATTTTTTGTATGAAACTACCATTTTTTCACAAAAGGATTAAATTTTAGTCTTATCAGTTTGTTTATTTAAGTTCACATTCATCAAAATTGAATTTTAAAAAAGTACGGATGTAAAATTTTATTATTGATATTGATACTGATATTGTATTGATTTTACATTAAGATCTCTTTTTATTATATCTTTACATTCCTTATTAGAAACTTTTTTTCTTGTTTTGTTGATATTATTTTTATGATTTAGATTTGGATATTTTTTTTTTGAAAGTAATAAACTCGATTTTAAATGTATGGCAATTTTCTTCGTGATTTAAGTACTTGATATTTCGTTATGAATTATCCGAATGTAGCATAAGTTTTCTAAAATTAAATTTGGGAAATTGAAGGGCATCATCTCTTATTTTTCCTGAACGTTTTCATTTTGCTTGAATTTTTTTGAATTTTCACATTTTAAATTTGTCTCTCTTATAGCTACGTTGTTCGCTAAAAATTCCCAATTAAAAATAAAATTATATTATTATATTATATAAATATATTTATATATAAATTTTATTTTTTTTTTTTTGGGGTTGGTGTGTGTGGTGTTGGGGTGTGTGGTGTGTGTGTGTGTGGTTGTGGTGTTTGGTGTGTGTGGTGGCACACCTAAAATTCTTTTGTTTTAAAAAATAGAATATTAGGAAATTAATCCCAAAATTTTTTTATTTATATGGTTTAAAAATTAGTTCAAAAATGTTCAAATTTTTTTACTTTTTGAGCTATAGTGAATGCAAAAAAAAAACCGTCGTTACTACAATTTCGGGATTAAAGACACGATCAGTTCCTTTTACAAATATCAAAAGGAATTAATATCAAAGAAAGTAGTAGGATTATTTTTTAAAAGCTGATTTTGTAAGTTTTTTGAGTTTTCATTAGCAATTATTTGGGAAATTTTCTTTTGTGAAAACGATCCTTTTTTTTTTGATTCGAAGAAAGAGATGGGGCTGTCTTTTCATGTTTTCGAACAGAAACATTATTTACTGTATTGTCTTTAAATACGGGCAAAAATGACGAAGTACAGTGGGATATGCCAAGTCTCCGGCAACCATGGTGATAGGTTTATGCCCATCGACGCCCCTTTTTTGATTGCAATAAGCGACATTTTTTTTTCATACGTTACAGTAATTAAATGTTTGTCCCTAGTTTTTTCACAATTTTTCACTTTTTTTTTTTTTTTTTTTCCCATTTATCCCCCAATCTCTGTCCTTTGGTATTTCATTGTTTTTAGTTGTAATTTTTTTCAATTCTTTCTTTTTCACTCTCGCGTTCACTTTTCTTTAAAAACAATGGGAAAAAATTTTTCTGGTTATTGTCTTTTTTTTTTTCTGTTTCATCAACTGCAAGCTATTGGTCATACAAAGACCAACACAGAGTCCCCTTTTTGCCCATTCATTGTACGAAGATGCGGTAGTATAGTGGAATAAAAAAAGTAAAAATCAATTAATTTCGAAAAATAGGGGAGCAGAGTAAAAAATAGCAAGTCAGTTTTATCCTGAGGACACTCAGCCTTAAACCTGGGCCACACGCACACGGCACTGACGTGCACAGCACACCGCAAACACACACGTGCGCGCACGACGCAACACATGCATAAATACACGTACTAAATATAAGGAACGCGTGTATATGTATTGTGTGCATTTCCTGCAGGTTTCATGGTTCAGTATTTTTTAAGTACTCAACAGGCTGTTGAATATGTAATGAAAAGTTTAATTGGATGATAATTTCCATCATCTGAAAACAACGAAATCTCATTCATTCTACCATCTTGTACAGTTTCGCTTATTTCGTTTTCATTCACTTATTTTCCACAGGTTCCTTATAATGGCAGCTCTAAATGTGCGCAACTTCGCTCTAGGATATACCCTCCTTCCGATCATCATGCTGCTCCTCCCAATGTCTATTCGGCAATGAAACAACTTCGAACTGTCACACCCAAGACATTACATCACAATCAGTAAGTTAAAGAAATTAGCGAGATTTCGTTTCTGATACTGTTCGTGGAAAGATATAGCAAGCAATAGAAACAATTATATATGTGATGCTGATAGCATGTATATATATATATATATATATATATATATATGTATTATTCTATATACTGTATATTATACATACACATCGCATACATACACCACAACACCACACACCACACACACACACACACACACACACACACACATACATACATACTCCATACATATCACACACACACACACACACGCACACACATAGCCCGCACACGCACAACGAACAACGCACACGCACCACACACACACACACACACACCACACACACACACACACAAATACATTTGCATGCATACCTAAATACTACATACATATACACAAAACACATGCGCACTCTCTCGCAGTGATGCGTAAGATGCAAAATGGTCATTCACTTCCACTTTTCATATGAAGAACAATGTAATAGTCTGAATCTGAAAAATACATATGAAAGTTTCACAGCCTTGTGAAAGGCAATATACGTTTGCAGAACAGTTCAGGTATCTTCCATTTTATTTGAAGTCTTCCACATTGTTTTACTTGTAATAAAAAATCATATAAACATATTAAATACTTCATTGTTATCTAATCTTATTTTTTCACGGTAGAGGATACGCTGATACAAAACTAAAAGTTTCAACAGGTTTTCCAATAATGTGCGCGTAAGGAAACGTGTATCAGAGGTGTTCAAAGGCCTCAGGGGTTTTGCAAATGCTATAAACGGTCTGGATTTTTTTTAAAACGGACCACTTGGAAATATTGGACATGACCTGTTGGGTAACCACACACACACACACACCACACACCCCACACACACACACACACACACCCACACACACACACCACACACACCCACACACACACCACACACAGAGCCTTGCCAGATGGTCATGCAGCATCATAGCCGCCGTTTATTGTATGCATGCTTTCTTTGCTTTATAAAGTATTCCGCACAGATCCAATTTTGTAATATTGATATGGTAATTACTTTGTTGCTGGTGAGTGGGTTCGCGAATCTATCGACGTATTTTTGTAGTGCTCGCAGCCAAAAAAAAAAAAAATTATAGAACCCGTGGTTTAGAATAAGGAATAGGGCTTGCCTTCCGAACATACTAGCGCCAAATTGCCCTTCCCTCGTGCTCATACAAGTTAAGATGAATTTGACTATTTTTGCTAATCGGAGTTCTCCGACTAAAGGGTATGTTCCTCCATCTCGGCTTGCCCAACTGTCCTCCCTTTTTGGGAAGTGATGTACAATGCTCATAACCGCCAAATAGACAATGCGATTTGCACCAAGAGACTATGTGTTTATTGGAATCGTTGATGAAATAATTTCCCTCTTGGGTATTTCATGCATTGTATGCTCGAATATCGAAGGAATGATAATTAAAGATCTGGGATATTTTCAAAATACCGTATCGTCAGAGGAGGTTTACTGACTTCTTTCTCTGTAGTAGGTCCATTTATCGATGTTCAGAAAAAGAGAGAAAATTGTTTATTGTCGGTTACTATTCTTTATTGGTGTACTGTGATTTTACTTATTCATGAAAGGCCTTTTACTTTATGGTAATATACTAATATGGTTTTAGATAAATGCATTAACGTATTACTAAGTATTTTAGTAATGATAATGATATATCATATATTATTACAAGATGTAAGGAACTACTGGCTGTAGCATTGTCGCTTTAGATAAAGTTACTTGAGAGGGAATTACGTTACAAAATGTATTTTTGGTCTACCGTTTTCATGGTTTACAGACCGCCAAATAGATGTTGTTTAATACTATTTAAGGTATATATATATATCTATATATCCTAAGTATATATATATATATATAATATATAGTATATATATATATATTAATATATATATATATATTATTATATATATATATGTCTATATATATAATATATATTATTATATATATATAATATATATATATATATATATATATATATATATATATATACTATATATCTATATATATATATATATATATATATTATATCTACTTAATAGTTATTAACACATCTATTTGTGCGTTCTGTAAACCCATGAAAACCGGTAGACAAAATACATTTTGTAACGTAATTCCCTATCAAGTAACTTTATCTAAAGCGACAATGCTACAGCAGTAGTTCCTTTACATCTTGTAATTATATATATATCCTTATCATACTAACATACTTATTAATAGTTTTAATGCCTTTAATCTAAACCATCATTATTATTATTACCATAAGTAAAAGGCCTTTCATGAAATAAGTAAATCACAGTAACCAATAAATATAGTACCGACACATAACCAATTTTCTCTCTTTTTCTGAATCCCATCGATAAATGGACCTACTTAACAGAGAAAGAATTCAGTAAACCTCCCTCTGACGATACGGTATTTTGAAAATATCCCAGATCTTTAATTATCATTCCTTCGATATTCGAGCATAAATGCATGAAATACCCACTGAGGGAAATTATTTATCAACGATTCCATAACACATAGTCTCTTGGTGCAAATCCGCATTGTCTATTGGCGGTATTAGCCTTGTACATTCACTTCCCCACAAAAGGCGAGACAGTTGGGCAAGCCGAGATGAGGAACATACCCTTCTCGTCGGAGAACTCCGAGCTAGCAAAAATGTCAATATCTTAAATTGTATGCTACGAGGTAAAGGGCAATTTGGCTGCTATTATTGTTTCGGAATGCAAGCCCTATTCCTTATCTAAACACTGGTTCTCAACTTTTTTTTTTTTTTTGGCTGCGAGCACTACAAATACGTCGAATTAGATCGCGACCCACTCCCCAGCAACAAGTAAATACCATTATCAATATTACAAAATGCTCTTTGGCGGAATACTTTATACAGCAAAGAAGCATGCATCATACGGGATTATGATGCTGCATTGCCATCTGGCCAAGTCTCTGTGTGTGTGTGTGTGTGTGTGTGTGTGTGTGGTGTGTGTGTGTGTGTGTGTGTGTGTGTGTGGTGTGTGTGTGTGTGTGTGTGTGTTTGGTCCCAAACAGGGTCATGTCCAATATTTCCAAGTGGTCCGTTTAAAAAAATAAGACCTTTTTTATATGCATTTGCAAAACCCATGAGACTTGTTGATTACACTCGATCACGTTTGCATTTACGCGCACATTCAATTGGACCTGTTTTTGCAACCTTTTTTCGAGGGGGGGGGTATCAGCTTGTATCCCTCTACCGTGAAAAATAAGATAGATAACATGAAGTATTTAATATGTTATATGATTTTTTATACAAGTAAACAATGTGGAAGCTTCAATAAAAAAGGAAAGACTACCTGACCTGTTCTGCAACTTATATTGCTTCACAAGGCTGTGGAACTTTCATATTTATTTTTCAGATTCAGCCTTATTACATTGTTCTTCATATGAAAAGTGGAAAAGTTGAAGACATTTTGCATCTTATCGCATCACTGCGAGAGATTGCGGCATGTGTTTATGTGTATATGTTGTATGTATTTATGTATGCATGCTATATGATTTGTGTGTGTGTGTGGTGTTGTGTGTGTGTAGTGGGGTTGGTGCGTGTGCGTGTGCGTGTGCGTGTGCGTGTGTGTGCGTGTGGTGTGGGTGTTGTGTGTGTATGATGTATTGTATGTTGTATGTGTGTGTGTGTGTTGTGTGTGTGTGTGTGTGTGTGTGTGTGTGTGTGTAGTATGTATGTGTAATGTTAATATACATAATATATATATACATATGATATATATATTATATATATATATATAACAGCTATCAGCATCAAATATATAATTTTTCTATTGCTGCTATAATTCGTTTCCACGAACAGTTCTCAGCAACGAACATCTCGCTAATTCTCTTAACTTACTGCTTGTGATGTAATGTCCCTTGGTGTGTGACAGTTCGAAGTTATGTTTTTTCATTGCCGAATAGCATTGGAGGAGGCAGCATGATTATCGAAGGGAGGGTATTCCTAGAGCCGAGTGCGTCCATTTAGAGCTGCCATTTAAGGAACCTGTGGAAAATATTGGAAGGAAAAACAATACAGGCGACTGTAGCAAGATGGATAGAATGATGAGATTTCTTGGTTTTCAGATGGGATGGAATTTATCTTCTCAATTCAACTTTTCATTCCATATTCAACAGCCCTTTATGAGTACTTAAAATACTTAACCATGAAACCCTGCAGAAATTTCCACAATACCTATACCGCGTTATATTTAGGTACGTGTATTTATCATGTTGCGTGTGCGTGTGTTTTGCGGTGCGTGTGCGTGTGCGTGTGCGTGTGCGTGTGCGTGCGCGTGCGCGTGTGTGCGCGTGTGCTACATATATATAATATATATATATATATATATATATATATATATATCTATATCTATATATATTCTATATCATATATATACTATATATCTATTGTTCCATTCTCTGCAGACTGGCCTATTGTGGCTTTCTTTTCTTAGTCCCTTTCACTGATGTTTTCCGGTCTCTCAGTCCCCTAATTCTGTACTTTTTATCAAACATGTAGCTTTTAGACTTTTATTATGGTCATTATTTGCTAGTTATACAGCATCTCCCAGGCCAGTCTGAAATTGATAGGAGAATGGATGAACACAATTACACAGAGCTATTTCCGTTATTTACTGCAGTGTCCCACTGCATATCGAAATTCGAAGTCGAAACGTTTCCTAGCAACATTACATACATGTATTTATACTAAAGAATCAATAAATAACTGCATAGTAAGTTACCAGATACTCGTTTATCATAATATATAGTGAAAGTCCTGGAAAACAGGGCATAACGGTTTGATGTATTTATGCAGGTAGTCTACATAATGCAGGTAAATATTCGAAAGCTCCAGTAATTCCATAGTGAAATTTACACAACTTCAAGATTGTAAACACTATTATATCAAATGTTCCTTGGACATATTCATCGAAACAATAGTTTCAGCACAAGAATAAATTCGAAATTAATTTTTTAAAAATACTTTTTAACCTAACAATGATTCAGAAACCAGCGATAGCAGTAACATCAATTAAGCTTTCTTACTATAATTTGATCAAGATGATGCAACTTCACGTTCGTGAGCTCGTCATATTTCCGTCTTCTCGACTGACATCCCGAGTTGCTGCTGTTGCCTTTGCCATTAAGTGCCACTGCCAAGTTACAGTTCAAATTCGGATTTCTGCTCGTTGGTGAGTGCCATATGTAGTATTCCCACAAGTATTGCCCCTGCCATTTCATGCATTAGGCAAGTTTTCGACTTCAGAACAATTGTATATTATCAATCGAGAGGTCATTATCTTATAAAATAAAGGTGATTAGGACTACATTGACATAAGACAAATGAGGGAGTTCGCATCATCATACACAATATGATAATAGCATACCATCATTATCATCACATAACAATAAATAACAATATGATCAATCCGAACAATCAAGAGGGTCCGCGCTATTCAAGACGTGGTCTCTTACTGATTATCCACATGGAAGTCTTCCCATGACATCTGCATATGAAAAGTATACTAAGTGTAATTTTGATGAAGTGACATTACTTCATGCGCTGCTTGTTTTAAAGAGAGCATTAGGGGTCCTCTCTCCATGGTACTGATCATATCCTCTCTTATTAACAGTGTACAGGTCTTCCTTTCAATTATGCCAAAATGTTCGAATATTTTCTTTTTAACTGTAACCGTTCATAAACTACACACCGGTGTCCTCAATTACTCTTTTTTTCTTTCCTTTCTTTTTCTCTTGCAAGCATAAGTATTCAAAGTATCCCCTGTCTCTCAATTACTCGTCTCTCATAGCCTCGCTCTCGCTCTTTCTCTTCTCTTTCTCTTGCTCTTTCTCTTTCTCTTTTTCTTTTTTAAATTTTATTTTATTTTTTTTTTCTTTCTATTCCTCTTTCTCTTTCTCTCTCTCTCTCTCTCTCTCTCTCTCTCTCTCTCTCTCTCTCTCTCTCTCTCTCGCTCTCTCTCTCTCTCTCTCTCTTCTTTTGTTTTGTTTGCAAAGGGATTCAGAGTAAGGTTTCCCTTTTACATGTTGTAGTTTTAATAGTGTTCGCTATTAGTAGTGGGAAAACATGTACATTTATGCAAAAATCCTGTCAATTAATAATGGCATGAAAAGGCAAATCTAACAGGGAAACCACATCCCCATAAAAAAAGTAAAATCTTTAATTTCTTTGTGAACGATAATTATACGTAACGTCTACAAATAAAACCACTATGAAAAAAATTCAACAATACGTTTATTATTTACCATTATTATTAGAACCAAACCCAACCGAACCATGATCAGAAAACTGGACCATGACTGCTACATGATAATCACAGTCATAACGGGGACGATGATTGCCATGAAGATAACGTGGGTGTAACTTCATTACCTGCAACTGATTTAACTTGTAATTCGGACTTCCCCACTTAACAGTAGGGTTGTTCGGCCTTTGATTCGTTTTCCGGCGGTTATATGTAATACCTATAACGAATGAGATCCGTCATTTCGTTCCACTCAATTTGATCTTGACCCGTATCTGATTAGTTTTCCCTTGAATGAGTCCTCATCTTGTCGGATCTCGAAATATCCATTTTATCCATAGTAATAAATTTCGTAGTTCTCTAGCTTATATTCTATATACGAATTAACAAATGTCTGGTATTAGTTGCATATTTCATAAATTTAGATATTCTTTTATTTTTTTTACATGATTTAAAGTTCACCTCTTTCTTTTCTTCCTTCCTTTTCCTAATGCTTCGTTTCAGGATTTCCCTAATTCCTCAGCATCACCCCCCATCCCTATCCCCGCTTCCTACTCGACACTCCTCAACCGAAGCGATCGCCAACATCTCGGGTCACATAGGGAGTATTCTTTCGGGTCATCGAACAACTCAAACACAAACTCCTCACGATTCTAGCCTCTCTGTGTTAAAACCACCCAGAGTCGTATTTTGAAAACAACATGGATTGTTTCTTACAGTGAATTAGTATTGTTCTAGTGTATGGTAGCCATTTTCCTTGATTCTTTTGCCAAAATATATACATTCTAAATCAAACATTAATAAAGCTGTCTGCAACCTGGCTGAAAATCCACACATAACGGCAAAAATAAAGAGAATGCCGTGGCGCAGAGACCCTTAAAGAGAACCATGAGTGTTGCAAGCAAGTATCAAATACTACCTGCTTCCTGCAGGCCTGTGAAACAAGTTTAGCGTGTAACCTGCAACATACAATCTAGATGGCTGCTGCGTCCCAACCCAGCCAGGCAAGAGAGGGCCCTTCTGCGAGAATCTGGAAGAACACTAAAATTTCTAAGATACGTTAGAAAGCTGTGCGTAGAATGGATTATAATGTGGTAATTGCGTATCCTGACTAAACTAATAAAACTTGTGGAGAGATTGTGGATTCTCCCCGCCCCGCCCCCGCATGTATCTCTTTCTTGCCCCGTTTCCTCTCTCTCTCGCTTCCTCTCCGTCTCCATTTTATGCGTAAGTCAACCAGTCATTGAAATTTTGATAGTTCTTGTTATAATAGATTGTCATGTGATTCCTTCCTATATCACAGATTTAATATTTGATTGTAATTTCTAAGGCATATTCCAGTGTAAAGTTAATATAATCTGCAGACGAATATTCATATAGTTTAAGCGACCTTTTCATTTTTCACAGCAAAAAAAAACTCAGGAGAGGTAAGGGGGGGAGGAGGAGGATGGAGGGGGGAGAGAGAGAAAGAGAGAGAGAGAGAGAGAGAGAGAGAGAGAGAGGAGAGGAAGAGGAGGTGAGAGCGCAGCAGAGAGAGAGAGAGAGAGCAGAGAGGAGGTGTTGATTGAGGTAATGAATATATGTATTGTATATATAACTATATACATATCTAATATAGCATATATACATACTATACACACACACACACACCACACACACCACACACAACACCCCACACACACATATATACATATATATATATACTATATATATCTGATATATATATATATATATGCTATATATGTATCTATAATATATATATATATATATATATATATGTTCTGTTTTGAAGTAAAAATGGCGAGCATGGCATGACGATGACATCGTAATATCGGCCTCTGAATGTAATTGGAGATGCTACATGCCTTTTCTCTGCGCTCTTAAAGTAGCTGCACTGATGTGTTTAAATTATTTTAGGGTCAACAGTCACTATACATTAGAAAGTCTTGTTATGTATGTTATGCGTCTGAGTGTTTTTTTTTTTTTTTTTTTTTTTTTTTACTCAATATATTGAATAATACAAAACATACATACTGCCGCTACAAAATATGCGTGTGGCGTGTGCGTTTGCACGTGCGCATATATATGGGTATCCATATGTTGAGTAATGTGTAAATGAGTTGCATGGTCATTATAAAACAGTCCACACATACATAATCTAAGACACTTATCATGGGAAAAATCAATATTTTAAAACAATGATTCTTTTAATGGCTAATTTCAACTATTATGGTATTTTTTTATTGGCCTACTTAATTCATTGGTTTATCTGCATTTCCCGGACTTTTTCTTATGAATCACTACTTCAGTAGCCGAAGAACTGTTTAATACATAACCGAAGTTAATCAGTTTGCATAAATTATAGCCTACATACATTCATATCGCCTTATAATACGTGTGTGTGTGTGTGATGGTTTTTGTGTGTGTGTGTGTTGTGTGTGTGCGTGTGTGTGTGTGTGTGTGTGTGTGTGTGTGTGTGTGGTGTGTGTGTGTGTTTGTGTGTGTGTGTGTGTGGTGTATAACATACATACATATAATATATATATATATATATATATATATATATAGACTGTGTATACGTGGTGGTACTATATACATACGTATAATCTATTTTGGGTGTACATATATTTATTTATATATACACATATATGTGTGGGTGGGCATATATATATATTATATATTATATATATATATCTATATATAAATATAATATATATATATGCATATATACATATGTATGTGTGTGTGTGTGTGTGTGTGTGTGTGTGTGTGTGTGTGTGTGTGTGTGTGTGTGTGTGTTGTGTGTGTGTGTGGTGTGTGTCTGTATATGTGTGTAACGTATATGTATGTATGTATTGATTTAAAATTTTTAAAAAAAATAAATTAATATATTTTAATACTATATCATATGTGTGTGTGGTGGGGTGTGTGTGTGTGTGTGTGTGTGTGTGTGTGTGTGTGTGTGTGTGTGTGTGTGGTGTGTGTGTGTGTGTGTCTGTACGTATGTGTGTGACGCGAGAATTTATAAGAGGTGATTTGAAATATGTAACAAAAAACATTTCGACTAAATCCTGAACACTACGTTCCATCGGGAAGCCCACGTTGTACATTCCCATCCCCCTCCTCTCCACATCCTTTACCAATCCCAGAAACGAGGGGAAAAACGAGAGACAACATCCAGCCGTGGACAATCCCATTTTACCCTCTGTTCCCCCCAGCGTATCTGGTGCTCTCCGTCCTATTACTCCTCATCACTATGAGGGTCGAAAGCAACATTCATCCGTTTTGGCTAACTCCGTTCCCGACAAAGAGCGCAGGAGCAGGGTGAGGGCAGCCCATCTCAGCCGCCCTCCATTTGCTAATTAGTCGGGTCGATGGTCCCTAACCGAAACTCTCTTAAAGAAGACTTTCTTGCCGCAGATATCTGGATCCTAAACTCCTTCCTTTCTCTTGAGATTATCTTTCCTTTCTTAGTCCTCTCCTCTCCCTTTCCTCTCCCTCTCGTCTTTCCTCGTTCCTTCTGATAAATGATTAGCTTTTCTTTGAAATGTTCATATTTTTTATGTATTGATCCTTCAAAGGTCAATATTTGTCATTTCATGCAAATTTTTCATATGTATTAGTATTGACTCTACTTACTTGTCATCCTAAGGTGTTAAATATTCAATAGATTTCATAATAGTTTTGGAACGAAATATTTGAAATTTCTCCTGCAGAAGTAAGAATCACTATTTTTTTTATTATCGTCTGGTATAAAAACAAATATCTAATCTCTAAAACTACCCCCCCCCCCCCATGACTAATCTGTTTCGCGCTGTAAAGAATGCGTGCGTGCCGTGTATTACGAATCGCGGTAGTCTATGTAAGCAATATTTCTTGGATAAATGTTTTTGATGGATGCACGGGGATGATCCCCATACGTAACCGCCTGAGAGAAAAAAAATACGAAAGCCTTTTTTTCAGCGAAAGATAACTCCGATGTCGTATCTCACGGCTCAGAGCTTTGAGACTTTTATATTCTCTTCCAGTGGGGTTCTCAGATCCAGAAAAGGGAGCAAAGGAGGAAAAAACATGAAAAAGAATTACCTCCCATGACTTTGGAAGTTACCAAGTCACCGTCTGGTCACCGCTTGCGTCCCATCCACCTTTCTTTCTCTCCCTTTCTTCCTTTCCTCTTTTTAGAGGACACTTCGAAGTCCGTTCCTTTCCACTGGGGGGCCTGTTCATCTCTTTCCTTCTACCTTGCAGTTCGTGTAACTTCGGCCACGTCTCTTAAACTTCTGGAAGACCTGCAACCTATCGCGGAATGCATGCGATTCATCCCATCCGACGTATCTTTTTTTCCTCATTTTTTATAACGACGTACTCCAAGGCAAGGTGTCCTGGATCAGCTTTTCCGTTTCTTCTTCTTCTGATCTTCTCCTAAGCAACCTCCAACCTACTTCATCTTAGCACTCAATATTCACATACAACCCTTTCCTTGCCCTCGAGGAAAATCCAGTCATTTCCGAGGTCTTCCTCATTCAGGAATCACGTCTTTTCGTTTATTCTGCTATTCTACCGTCTCCCTTCAACTCCGATCTACTTCTACGTCTTTCCTCGAAGTCATCAGCTCCTGTCAATCAGTCCTTCAACTCTTCCACGACGCGAGTTCGTCAGTTCCCCCACCCATTGTCCGTCCTCCCATCCCGATGAGGCTGTTTACTGGGATTACCGTAACGCCTCTAAATCACCAGTATATATCAGCCTCACGGCGTTAGCGCGCTCGCCATTGCAATTATTTTCTTGATTTCACCACGGGTTTAAAGGGGTTGTGGTGAGCTGACCGCGAATGCAGAACTCCGGGCACGCTCTTTCCACAGAAAAAAGTTTGATAAATATTATCCAACACCCTTGTTCATATTTTCTATATATCTAATGAATCAGCAAAGGAATGATGTTATTCTCATTGAATATACAAGGTTGGCAAGACCAAGATGTCCTCACAAACACCCACACACCACCCTGTCTTCGTCTGTATGTGTGTGGTGTAGGTGTATAATGTATGTAGGTGTATAATTATTATGTATACATATACATGTATATATAAACATGATGTATACTATATATATCTATTATATATATTAATATATATCTAGATATATATAATATGTGTGTGTGTGTGTGTGGTGTGTTGTGTGTGTGTGTAAAATATATATAATATAAGATTAAATATATAATGTGTAAAATGTATGTATATATATCTATTATATATTTATATATATAATGTGTGTGTGTTGTGGTGTGGTGTGTGTGTGTGTGTGTGTGTGTGTTGTGTGTGTGTATCATTTGTGATATATATGTATATATATAGTATATATAATATATATATATATATAGATAATAGATCTCTCTCTCTCTCTCTCTCTCTCTCTCTCCTCTCTCTCCGTATATATATATATTATATATATATAATTATATATATATATTTGTTTATTTAACTTAATTTTTTTTTTTTTCTTTTTAAAAAATTAAATAAAAATTTTTTAATAAAAAATATATATATATTGTATATTATATATATATTTATATATATATAATTTATATATATATATATATATTATATATATATATGTATATTGTCTATGTTATGTATATGTCTCTGTTACTAATGTACGATGTACATGGTACATGTAATGTCACTGTCCATGTACGTGTGTGTGTGTGTATATATCATCTATATCGCTTATCTCATATGCTACCTTCTCTATCTCTTCTCTATATATACACCCTCTAGTATATCTATATTATATATATACATATACGTATATATATGCATATATGTATAAATATACAATAATGTACATAAAAATGCATTGTTACATACATATATATACTTAAATATACATATATATATACTATACTATATATATATATATATATATATATATATTTATATATATTTATATATCATATAAAATCTATATACGATAATACATATATTATATACATAATACATATGACATGTGCAGACACTACATATATGTATACACACATATACATAAACACTTACACATATACATATGCAAAATATGTATGTTTGTTTGTTTGTATGTGTGTCTGTGTGTGGCAAATTATATATATATATATCTTATATATATAGATTATATATATATATAATATAAATATATATATTAATTATGTCTACATATATTATGTTTGTATATATATATAATATAGATCTAATATAATATATAGATATTATATTATAGTTATATTATATATATAATTATATATATATATATATATAATATATATTATATTTTATCATATAATATACATACGTACGAAAATATCTTGCCCTAAAAATACTCATGCTGTACAAGTTTTTATCCGTCCCTCTTCCTCCCAATTTTGGTGCGCTTCATTAATCCAGATAATTAATTAGGCCAGAATCCTGATGCATTCATTCTCAAGCCATCATTTTGACGAAACTAAGTCATTAATGTCCTGTTAGGCGTGAGGTTAGGTTGTTCGTATATGCGTATTAAATAAAAAAAAGTAAGCCCGTTTTTTTTCGTACCATCCCATAGTTTTCTTAAAATATAGCACTTTTATCAATCCCACGGAAAGTACATTTAGTACATCAAAGTCATTGCCGACAAAAGGTTAAATGTCTGTGTAATTTCAAATAAGTTTGCCATTCTATAAGTAATGTCGAAAACAAGATAAAAAAAATACTGCTTTTATATCTATATCTAAGCGATATCCATGGAAACAAATGCGTGGTCATTCAACTGCAGACTTGATTGCTGACAAACGCGAGTCCTAATTTGCACTGCATAAATGAAATGATAATATTCATTAAGCTGTCCACTTTACAACCACTTATTTCCAGTCTTTTTGCATGTATATACTATCTACTTTATGGTTGCATTAGGATGTTGCTGTATGTTAAAGTTAAATCATGGTGATAGATTTATATACTCATTGAAAATGATGCAAATATCTTAAACATTTTAGATAGGCATAAAATAATGAAATGTTTTTTTTTTGTTTAATGTTTCATGTTTTCGACTTTCCTGCAACATCGCTGAAATACTCTTCTGCAATTAAAATGGCAGAAAGTGTACTGGCTTACCTGGACAAGTCTTTCTCTATTCTCCACAAGAATACCGCATATTTCAACATCTCCAGTTACCTATATTTTCCTTCTTCATAGGAAGAAGCTTCCCAACTCTCCCAAAAATTTATTAGTCCCTTTAGTATGGCCTTGGTTCATTTCGAACTTTTCAAAGTGCCCAATTCTCTCTCCCATATTTTTAATTCGTGAGTTACTTCCTCTTTAACGCGAAAGACAGGCGATTCCGACCTTAGCGCCTTCCTCGCAGGCGACTCCTCTTGAATGTTTATTGTGACTCGACTCACTGTTTTGCGGATTACCGTGCAGCTCCGCCATCCGGGAGAGTCCAGCGTCCTGTACGAGGTGCGCCATGAAAAAAAGACGAGGATACTCCGACTATAATTCTGATGCATTTCATACCATCTTTCGCTGCTCGATTCGGGGAGTGAATATGAAATCGTCAACACAACTTTTTGTTTTCGTGAATGTTCAGTCATTGCATAGGGTTTCCGTTTCTTTATTTCATACCCTCTTCGTTTACATTCAGGTATTTTATTCGCCTAACTCTAACTCTGAAAATGAATTATGAAACAATACGTTTGTAGAACTCAAAGTTGAGTAAAGACTGCACAATTCTTGCGTCCCCACGATTATTGACAAAATTTTAGTTACCTAATACATTATTCTGAACTAAAAACGGGCGAAATCCAGAAACAACTAAACCAATGAGTATAATTTCATATTTCTATAATTTCCTTTAACCTATTTTCATAAAAAAATAGTGATGTCCTTGAGTCAGTGATCATTTACGGTTATAAGTGACTAATGAACTAATCCACGCGCACTCACACGCGCACACAACATTCGAACAGTCATGTATTCATGTCTACTTACTATGCATACAGAACATGAACTGCAACACATATTTGTCAACGGACAGCTTCATTTCACAAAAATTGTTTCATGTAATGGTCACAACGTCATACTATGGCGAAGCTATAACAATTACCAATGGACTTTGTAATGTACATGGCTTATTTTTCCGATGATAATAACAGGGTTTTTAATACCTTCCGATACATTGCGGCATTATGGATTTATATGAATGTCCTTTTCACAAATTTATTTCATGAATTTCCATAATTCCAATCCTCTAATCTGTCCGTCAGTAACAGTGTCCTTGTAAGTCTCAGTCTGTCTTCATGTCCTATAGCGCGCGCGAGGCGCGCCGCTTTGTGTGGAGGTGTTTTTAGTTTTGTTTGTTGTTGTGTGTGCGTGCGTGCGCGGCGCGGCTGTGTGTTAATTTGCATAGCTTACGTATATAAAAATGTACATACATTTGTTTATATGCCTATATGGTAATACATACTGTGTATTCCCTGTGAATATATATATGCATATTGATGTACTATTTCATGATATAAAAGGCAATACACAACACTATTTACGTATGGGAATTAAATTACATATTCAACAAACAGTAATTCTTAAAATTCCAAATAGTTTTTTTGACAGTTCCTTCGGCTTATTGTCAAGTTTACTCCGCGTTAGAATGACGCAATTAGCAAGACATATATGGGGAGGCACCATGGGATATAAAATGGAAACAAGAGACAAAGGTCACTGAATAATCTCATAAATTAATCAATACAACGCTGAAGAATATATCAAATAAAATAACACTGCTCAATACTGATGGCTGTGAATATCTTCGTTCGTTAAATATGACTATATGAGCGCTTTCCACCCAGATCAGTGGCAATACAAATCTAATATAAATCTTAAATTTTTAGTGATTATTCCATTCTACATACCCATATTTTATCAATTTTTCAATCACACGCCATTTTTTTTGGTTTTCGTAAATTTGTATTGATTTATGTCTTTACAATTTTTTTTTTCGCGCGCGCGTTTGTGTGTCTGCGCGTGCCGTGCGTAATGTGTTTCATTGGCATCTTTGACCTATGAAAACACAATATTGAAACCATTCCACTTTACCAACGCCTTCTCTTCTAATAACTGCTCATACACTTCATCATCATTTTATTCACCACAGAATTAGTTTTCTTGTTCGACTCAAGATTCCCCTTCTGTGGATCCTCATATCCACTTAAGTGGCGTTGTGTCCTGTTTTTTTTTTCTATTCAGTCCAATACTGCTTGCCTATTATGTCATGCTTCGTTTTGTCTAATATTTCTTACCCGTGTACTATTATCCTGTCTGGTTTTACATTTTGGCTACTATTTCCTTGTCTATTACCTTCTTTTTTCATTCCTTTTACTGTTCCTGCTGTCTAGAGCACTACTGCCTGATGCCTATACATTTATCCTTTCCCATTCTCCTCCATTATTACGTGTTTACTACTTTGATTTCCAGCTTCTTTCTTTCCCATTCTATCCACTACAGCCTTGTCTATTATTTCCCTTTACAACTTCTCATTTCTTCACTATCTCTATTATTTCGCCATTAAACTGTTTTCACATTATGCCCAAACTCCTTTTGTCCCTCTGTTTTCCTTTTTTCACGCTGTCTAATATTACCTTGCCTCTTATCTCTCTGCGTCCCAATACTCTTATCTTTTCCCACTTTGTTCACTAATTCTTTGTCTGGCAAGTTCCTCGATTTCTATTTTTTAGTCCATTCCATTCTGTCCATTAATGCCTTGTCTCTAACCTCTCTGCTTTCCATTTTTACTCATTGGCATCGGTCCCTTTTGTGTTTCCCTGATTAATTTTGAACTGCATGAGGGTACAAGATGAACAAATTATATATAGTTTTGTCTTCACGTGTACTCACACAGAACGCAACTAAGAATTACACTGCTACAGCGCTAGAAAATTCACCCTAAGTTTCCATTGTTATTTTTTCTTCACTTGCTTTATCTTTCTTTCTTACTCAAAAGGGCATTCGTAATCTTGATTATTTTTGCAGGCTATTTTTATTTCGTGGCCCTAACCCGTTGAACTATTCATTCCTATTCAGATCTGTTTGTCTTTGTTTCATGATTCTTCATTCTCGGGCCATTGTGGCAAGACAATGAACCTTTTAAC
>NW_023659630.1:27500-37500 GCF_015228065.2 Penaeus monodon
CCGGAAAAAAAATCTTGTTCACTTTGTATGGTATATCTGCCTGTCTTTGTATCTTCCTTTTGTTTCTCCGATGTCATGTTAGGTGAATAGTTTAGCCTTCGTTACAGTCTATTATCATTAATTCTTAGGTGATAAGTTTTAACATTTCCGTTTATATCTTTAATTTCATACAGACATGCTACTTGCATCTGTACAATATACCTACATAATTATACAATGAATATATATATATATTATATAATATATTATATATATAATATTAGATGTGTGTGTGTGTGTTGTGTGTGTGTGTGTGTGTGTGTGTGTTTTTGTGTGGTGTGTGTGTGTGTGTGTGTGTGTACATATTAAATATATATATATATATATGTATTATATATATTATATTATATATATATATATATTATATAAAAAAAAAAATAATTGTCTATATATGTATATATCTATGCATATATATGTAGTAAGATATATGCATATATAATATATAATATATATATATATTTTTTGGTTTGGATATGATATATATTATATTATATTATATTCTTTATATATTTATATCTATGTATATATATATATGCAATATATCTATTTCTACATATAATATATATATGTTCTCTCTCTCCACTATAGCATCCATCTATATGTTGTGTGTGTCCTCTCTCTATATCTAGTCTCTCTATCATATCGATCTCTCTTTGTATCTAGTATTCCGTGCACGTATATGTATATGTATCTGTCACTGTATACATTCTATATATATATATATGTTGTCATTTATTTAGTTATTCGCCATTCACACATATATATACTTACATAATATGTATATTATATACGTATCTAACAATATTGAGTGTGTGTGGGTGTGATGAACGAATAATAAATTAAATAAACATACATATAGATATTTGCCATATATAATGGATACTTTATAAATATTTATACAATATACATATTACAATACGTACGTACAACATATATACATACATATATGTACATATTAATATAGATATATATATATATATAGATATATATATAATATATATATATATATGCACATTTAAGTATTATTATATATATATATATATATATATACATACACATACGTCATACATAGATACATACACACAGACCACACACATAAGCACACACGCACACATCTATTTGTATTTTTATACTATTAGGTATATATATATATATGTATGTATTTATACATATACATTATTTATACCTTATATACATATACGGATAACACGTGTATACGTCCTATAGTATATATAACATACATACCATACATATATATACATATATACGTATATATAATACATACTACATATAATATATACATACATACATATATACATACATATATAGACATACTCGACATATATATATTATCATACATCATATATATATACATATATATACATACAATATACATACATACATACATATATCCATATATATAGCCATACATACATACATAATATTGTACCATCCATACATCATTATAATCTATAAATATATATCCAGATATATATTACATATATATAGTAAATACATATTCTATATATAGATAATTATATATATATATGTGTGTGTGTGTGTGTGTGTGTGTGTGTGTGTGTGTAGTGTGGTGTGTGTGTGTATGTATGTATTATGTATGTAATGTATATATACTTATAATTATATTATATCTCGATACTTCTAAACACACACACACACACACACAACACACACACACAGCACACACACACACACCACACACCACACACAGCACACACAACACACACACACATATATATATTATTTACTTATATACATACATACCTATATACCTAAAATGTTCTATATCAACGGATATAGACACAAATTTGTGTGTACGCCCGGGCGCATGAGTGTCTAGGTATGTATGTATAACATTTTTTACGGGATGTACTTTCCGTATGTTTCATATGTAAAGAATGAGCAGTGTGTGTGTGTGTGTGTGTGTGTGTGTTGTGTGTGTGTGTGTGTGTGTGTGTGTGTGTGTGTGTGTGTGTGTGTGTGTATTAAAATCTGTATCGTATATTTCTATACATATTTATATGACTGGATGGATTGGATGGATGGCTGGTTGGATCGCTGGATGGATGGACGTATGTCTGTATTAGGAAGGAAGGAACAGAGAGAGATAGAGAGCAGAGACGATGAGAGAGAGCAGAGGATGAAGAGACGAGAGAGAGAGAGAGAGAGAGAAGAGAAGCGAGACAGAGAGAAGAGAGAGACAGAGAGACGACCGAGAGAGAGAGAGAGAGAGAGAGAGAGAGAGAGCGAGAGGGAAGAGGGAGAGGGAGGAGAGAGAGAGAGAGAGGGGTGGAGAGAGGGAGAGAGAGAGAGAGAGAGAATTTTTGGCCGTAAACGTACCATAAATACGACTTATCCATCTACACAACTCCCTTACCATCTCACGACCTCCATGTATCCTCGGACACAAATCGATGGTGTGGATAATAGCTGTGATACACTTATCGCGTAGGGCCTACCTACGCAACGAGGAGGGGCTAGTGCCGACGGAGCTAGTTCTGAACCGGTAATGATGATCCTCTGATCTATGACACGCGCAAATAAAGAGCAAAAGAAATGCGCTTCAAAGTGACACAAATAAAACAAAGAAAGTGCGGGAACGAAGAGATTCATTAACTTGCATTCAGGATCAACTGACGAAAGAGCTTCCGCGAGTGACACTTTCCGTTTAGGGACGTGGTGTGGATTAGTGATGCTTAAGCACGGGTTGATTCTAACTCTGCCGAGTTAGGATGGTATCGTTTCTTTCTTTTGCGTTTCTTCACCCTTCTCCATTCCTTCACACACACACACACCACACACACACAACCACACACACCCACACACACCAAACACACACACAACACACACCACACAACATCACACCAACCGTAATCAATTGTACATGCAGCGACCAAAGTGACCAAAGGTAACTACAGCTAAGATTGTGAACCTTCTTAATCCCTTTTTTCATTAATTAAAGTATATATCAAATATAAAGAAATATCGTCTGTTTTCAAATAACCTTAAAGGAATCTTAACTTAATCGGATGATGGATCTTTCATCTATCGAAGTAAATCTTGCATTTAAAGAGTAATCAGTTTATATCAATCTAATCTAGCAAATATAATATAAACTCAAGGATCACTGTTGCCGACTCTCAATTAACATCGGAATATCCTAAACGAAGAAGTAAATTTAATTCTCATGATAATTAGAAAGTCATAAATAAAGGTATAACAAAACGGAAAATAAAAAATTAATTAAACAACTATGTAAAAAAAACAAAAAAAGCAATAAAGAAATAAATAATATAATAATTTAATAAGATAATAAAATAATAAACTATTATTATTATTTATTATTATTATTATTATTATTATTATCACAATGATAATAAGAAATCACTAAATCAAGAATAAATACATAGCGCTATGAAGACCTAGTAAATATTTTCTAAAACACCAAATGAATCAAAAATATCCCTTTATTATAAATAAAGGTAGCAACTAAAACAATCAACGAAGTAATCAAATACAAAAATTAGATACACCACAATCTCAAACGTCACCAAATATAAAAAAGTATATAACCATTTTTTTTCTATTAAGTTCAAAAAAAATATTATCAAAGCGATCAAAGCAACCGAAAAACAGGATAAATGGCTAGAACAAAAATCAAAACACCTTAAGGACAAATTAATTAAAAGAACGACCAATTTTTTAAAATATATCCAAGGAAATTGATACAGGACCAGCAATACTACACTATCCATAAAAGCCCATCATTCCTCTCTCCACTGAAAATAATACGAATCCTCAAAAGAAAAGCAAATATCAAATAAAGATTAAACATATTGTTAAATTTTTCAAAGCCAATATATTCTTTCCTAATGAGACAATAATAAGATCTACTACTATGGAAGTTCAAAGAAAGATATCAAATATCAACCAAATCTCCTCCATCAATTTGGACGCAAAGAACCCAAAAGGAACAGATAAATGAACAGCACCGCGCCTAGGAAAGGGACCTGAACAGCACAATCACAGACGACTGTTGGCAGCTGACCAGGAATCCGGGACGCCGCGCTCGTCGCTCGTATTAGTCCGAGATTCCTTGCCGAGCGAGCGCTGAACTATTGGAAAAGTTTAATTTATGGGTTGAGCTGGCGGATCGTCTTTTCGTCTTTTTTTCTTTCTTTTTCTTTTCTTTTTTCTGGTTTATTAGCTGCAATGCGGCGAATCATTAAAACCATTTATATACGGTGGAAAATGGGCTTTGTTTTGTGAATGGTTGCTGTGGTGCAATACCTTATATATAATATAGTATATATAATATAGTCTATATATATATATATATATATATCTATATATATATATATTATGCATATTAATATATATATATCTATATTATATATAATAAACATCTAATATATACATCTTATACATAACCATCTATATATATATACATCTATACATAGCTATATAATACATCTATATATTACATACATCTTATATATACAGACATCTATATTACATCCATCTATATATAACAATACATATAATATATAACACATACATACATATACATACATACATATTAATACATAGATATACATATATGACATATATCTACATATATATACATAACCTACATACATACATATATACGATATATAATACATACATACATACATATATACATTATATGATACATACATACATACATATATACATATATATATACTATATATATATATTATACATACATAATATATATACATATACATATATATATACATATATATAATCTATATATTACTATATAATATACATATCTATATCATACATATATATATATATATATATATATAGTGGGGGATTGGGGGTTGATTGGTTGGTGAGAAAGGGCAAATCAGTAATTTATGTCGAAGTTAAATATCTACAGTTTTGCGGGGTTTTAGTAGAATACCACGAGTTTTTGTCTGTAATTTGTATTTAACTGTGTGTGTGTGTGTGTGGGTGTGTGTGTGTGTGTGTGTGTGTGTGGTGTGTGTGTGTGTGTGTGTGTGTGTGTGTGTGTGTGTGTGTGTCTAGGTGCGTATGTGTATGTTATTTTTTGCAGCCAAATTCGATTAAACAGAAGTAATTTCGATTTTTCATCCTCAAACTTTCTAAACATCGCAATTCCCAAAGCCAGACGTGTCCCAATCTAAAGTTAGTTGACATGAGAAGGGGAAAAGTAAATATCACTTCTGTACTTAAGTTGCGACTTTTCTATACTTAGTGGTCACGGAAGGAGAACTGAGAAAAAGGTACTCATGCAGAGGGAGATGTCATGATGTCGCAGATCTCAACAAAATTAAATAATGTACTAACCATTTGACATCAATATGAGTATAATGTAACTCTTGAATAAATCATTGCTAGCAAAAATTTAATTACTTTGAATCATGAGTAATGAACAACCATTGACATAAGCTATTATCACTATTGCTGTTACTAGTTTCCTGTTTTGGGTGCTACTGCTAAAGCTTGCTGTTGCTATTGCGTTTTACTGCAGCTGCTACTACTGCTGCTGTTCCTGAATTACTTGCTACTGCTGCAACTCTTAACTGTTTACTGTTATTGCTATATGCTGCTGTTGGTCCATTGCTACTACTGCACTGCTGATGTTACTCTTCCTAAGAATAGTAACGATGATAATAATAAAAACAACCATTAATAAAACACGTAACAGTAATGAGATAAATAACAAAAATAAATAGAGAGGCTGCGCTTTTCTAACGTACGAGAATAATAAAAATATTCGTTGTGAATCAGACTATATTTTGTGTCGTTACCATTGCTGAATTGTGAAATTGGTGTTGTGAAATATGCCCTTCCAAATACAAAAGTTGCCCGGATACTTTCTAAACCCTAGGATACATATGGATATTGGCTTTATAGATAATAATCTATCATGAAATAGTTTAATCCTGTGTCTTGGAAAATTATCCTCCGGCACCAACTCCTTCATTAACTGGTTGTTATCTAGTGTAAGAACCACACGAATATGCAACCATAATAAGAATATACGATATTTTATCTAACTTCACTTTATACTACACCAAACTGTAAACCTTTCTTTTTTTCTAAAACATCTCGCATTCATATGATATTCGACGATATATTTTTCTACTCAGAAATTAAATATGTGGCAATGAAAAATAAAAAAAAACGGCTATTAAGCTGCCGAGGTGGAAGAGGAAAATCCTCATACGCTTGGCATCTGTGACCCAGTCTCATTAATTCCATACAGCGAGAGCGAGAGAGAGAGAGAGAGAGAGAGAGAGAGAGAGAGAGAGAGAGAGAGAAGAGAAGAGCGAAAGAGATAGAGAGACGACTCAGAGATAATGTCGGTCTCTGCAAGAAAAGGAATTTCTGCTGGTGGGCCAACTGCCACTTGGGCACCTACTTCATTTCTTGTTCCCGCCTTCTCACTCTTTCTTGTTATTTTCCTCTCCCTCTCCAATCAATTCTTAACCCTTTCTATTCTTTCACTTTCCTCTCTTTCACCAGTTCTCTGTTTGTGTGGTCTGTCTCTATCTATCTGTCTCTGCCTCTGTCCCTCTCTTTTCAAAACTTTATTATATTTTCTTTCCGTTGCCACATAACGAGGCAAATACGAGAACAACTAACAAGCCATGCAAATACAGACGAAACAAATGAGAAAGTAATTATACTAGACTAAAGAACCTTCTTTCCAAATGACTCGAATTCCTCCTTGCCCTATAGCATTCTCCATAAAGCTAACCACACCTATTAATATTCAAGGCGATCTTACATAACCTAAGAAAAATGGCCGCGATAGAAGCCCAGCAGAGAAAAGGCATCGCATGGAGAGATCTGTTTGCTGCCTGAGCAAGGCGCGTGCTGCTTGAACTGGGGGCTGCCATGACTGATTGGTTTGCCATACTTATGAATGAAAAATCATAAATCTTAAGGTCCTCTCTGATATGCTTGCTCTTTTCTCTCTCTCTCCTTCTTTTCTGTCTTTTTTTCTTCACACCCTTGTGTTCCATAACGTCATTCTAATCGACGATAAATACTTACAGGGACAAGCAATACACGGAAAGCATCCGTTTTTTTTTTTTTTTTTTTTTTTTTTTTTTTGTTTTGCAAATGACTTTTTACAAACTGTTCCCCTGCATAAAAAATAGAGAGAGAAAGAGACCGTTTGATTTATGATTCTTCCTAGTCGAACGTTTCGTGCCCAAGCGGCTGAGGACGGAGAGTGAGAGAGCGGGCGTACCATGAATTGTTGGAGGGGAACCGCGAGAGGGACAGGAACAGAAAGACAGAGAGAAAGGGGAAAGGTTTCAGAGAAAAGGAAGAAGGTAGGGGAAGATAAACTAGAGAGAGGACAAATTAGAAGAGGGGTTTGTACTCCTATCCAAAACACAATTAAGCTACGATCCAAGAAGCTTCAAGCATACACCGGGCCTGCATTAAAACTAAAATTATAGAAAATATCTTTCTCATTTGTACATGTACCTGACAAAAAGAAAAATTGCCATATACGTGTTACCAACCTGACAAAATAAGATAGATGAATTAAATAGACAGACACCCATTTTTTTTTTTTTTTTTCTTGTGGAGGGAATGATTGGCTTCACCATTCTGTTTTCTTTCTTATGCATCTTTCCATTTTAGTCTCTTTAATATCCTCCTTCGTTAACGTGTCTTTTCGTTAGTTTTAGAGTCGTGCGTTACTTTTCCACTGCACCTTTACCTCTTATTATGTGTTTTTTTCTATCCCCCTTGTTATTTCCTTGTGGTACCCGTTTCTCTTCTTTTCAATCAAACATATTTTATCTCTTAAGTTACCGTCTCCCTCCATTTGTTTTACTACTTATCCTTGTCCTTGTCACCGCTCCCTCTCCCCCACTCCCTTTTCGTTTCCTCCTCCCTTCTCTCCCTTCACTTCCACTTCCTTTTCCTTTCCCTTTCCTTTTCTCCCTTTCCTTTCCCTCCCCCTTCCCCTTCCCCTACCCTCCCCTTTCTTTCCGCTTCCCTTTCATTTCCTCCCCTTCTCTTCCTTTCGTCTCTCTCTCGCTCCATCTCTCTCTCTCTCTCTCTCTCTCTCCTCTCTCTCTCTCTCTCTCTCTCTCTCTCTCTCTCTCTCTACTTTCTAATTTCTTCCTCTTTTCGCTCAAACATATTTCATTTTGTCCCACTTCTCTCTTCTCTTCCCCTTGCCTTCTCCTCCTCAAAGTCTTCATTCTTGGTCTAATTATTTTCTTATTCGATGATGATTTTTGAGTCTTCACATTCCTTGCTAAGTAATATTTTTTTCCTCTCCTTGCATTTCCTATCTCTCCTAATTATCTCATTCCGCCATAATCTTTCACATCTACCTCTTTTTTTCCCCCATAAATTGGAAATAATAATTTTTGATTTTTTTAATTTGGGGAACCCCCAAAAAAAAATTTTTGTCAAAATTAAAAAAAAAAATTTTTTAAATATCCGGGGCTAAAAAGTTTTTGGGCAAAAAAAAATGGAGGGTTAAATTTATAACTCTCATTAAATAATTATATATGATAATATAATTGACTATATATTGAGAAAATAGATAAAAGATAGTAATAAAAGATAGTAGATAGATAGATAGAATAAAATAGATAATAGATAGATAGAAGAAAAGATAGATAATAGATAAAATTTTAAAATATATTATATATTAATATATATAATAAAATATTTGTGTGTGTGTTTGTGTGTGTATATTATATAATATATATTTTTTATATATATATTTATACATTCATTCTTTTTTTTACCCCGCACACACCACCAAATACAAGCAAAAACACAAACAGAAACGCACGACGCAGCATACAAACACACACACACACACACACACACACACACACACACACACACACACAACACCCAAAAAACCCCAAATCCATGTGTGTTGTATTTTTTTTTTTAGTTTTTCAAATGGGGATACATATTTGCATCTTCATAAATTTTAAGCTTTTTCTTCTTAATTTTTTTAGAAGATTAACTCTTGACACATATCTTGCTTTCTTTAAACCATGCCTCTTTTACCAGTCTGCTAAAGAGAGAAAAAGGGAGTAGAAGGCTAAAAGGAGAAAAGGGGGGAAAAAGGACAGATGGGGAAGGGGGAGGAAAAATAGGAGGGGGAGTGGAAGAGTGGGTGGGAAAAGAGGGGGAATGGGAAAACCAAAAGGGGGGGGAACGAGAGGGGGAAGGAAAATGGGAAGAGGGAAAGGAATAAACAGGCGGACGGTAGGGGGCCCAGGGGGTTTCGGGGAGGGAAGGAGGAGAAAGAGAGAGAAATGTAATTTTTTTCAAATTTTAGATCACCCCAAAAAACCTTTTGTAATCTGATAAACCCCAAATTTACTGAACTTTTACAAATTACTATGAAGAGACTAGCTGCGCAGTGCCATCAAAAACCGTTCCCAAACTTGCTCAACTCCCGACCAAGACATCATTTGAAGGTTTTAAAGAAAAATTTTCTCCGGTAATTTACAATAATACCCCTAATTTAATCCTTTCATGTTTTTCGGAAAGATATTACTGGCATGGCGCGTTAGCTGAACATGTGGATGTTTTAGGGGTTTCGAAAGATACTGACACCCGTTTTTTTCAGCTATGTTAAACTTTTTTTTACGTAAACCAGATTTCGTAAAAAATTAAGTAGGCATAAACATTGAAAAATGCAAGGGGCACTATCTTTTTTTTTAAGACTTAAGGGCAAAGAAAAAAAGGGTGGGGGGGGATGGAGGGGGGGGGGGGAAAAACTTTTGAGAGTGTGTATTTTGGGGGGGGGGGGGGACATAAAGGTTTAAAGTTTCAGTGGATACAGCGTAAAGAACCCCCACGGTAACCAATGGGGGAAGGGAAGGGGGGAAAGGGGAAGGGAAAATGGGAGAGAAAGAGGGGGGAA
>NW_023659630.1:40000-65000 GCF_015228065.2 Penaeus monodon
TGGTGTGTGGTGTGTGTTTGTGTGTGTGTGTGTTGTGTGTGGGGGTGGTTGTGTGGCTATACAATTCCTGTATGGTATTGCTATTCTGTTTCCATTCATCAGATTATTTACCCTTCAGCTTCCCAAACTAGAAACGGTTGAGGCGTTTAGCTCTTTTGATTTAAATTTTATTGTTCTCTGTATAACGATCGATATACAATTTTTGTACAAGGATTAAATTCTAGAAAAATGAAAATATAGCAAAATTTAATGTCCAAAAGATCACTATTTAAATACTGAATAACCCCCCACCCGCGCGCCCCTCACCCCACACCCACCCCACACCCACACCCACCCCCCACACCCACACACACAAACCCCTACGACGAACAGAAAAAAGGAAAAAAAAAAATTTCCAGAAGGGGGGGAGAAAGGAAAGGGATGGGGACGAGTAAGGCAAGAAGGAAAGGGCACTTTGCTTTAAGGGACAGGCCTTTAGATTTAAATGGCATGCCAAACTCAGGAAAATTAATCATTTAAAATAAATACCCTTAAAAACGGAGCCCCGTTTAACCTTTTATTTTTTTGTTAAAATGTATACATAAGAAAAAACGATTAATATATCTTTTAATGCCAGAGAGATATAATTTTTCTTGGGACAAGGCAAAAGATAATTAAGGAAAGAGGAAAGTATATTTTTCGTGCGTCGTGCGTGCGGCGGCGTGCGTGCGTGCTGTGTGTGTGTGTGTGTTTTTGTGTTTGTGTTGTGTGTGTGTGTGCTGGCATGGGGTGCCTGGGGTGGGGGGGGGGGGGGGGGGTGCGCTGCGTGTGGTGTGTGTGTGTGTGTGTGTGTGTGTTGTGTGTGGTGTGTGGGGTGTGTGTGTGTGGTGTGTGTGTGTGTAGGGTGTGTGTGTGTGTGTGTGTGGCTGTGTGTGTGTGTGTGTAGGCTATGGGTGTGTGTGTGTGTGGTAGGCGTGTTTGTGCGTAGGCTGTCGGTGTGTGCGTGTGCGTGGGGGCGTGTGGGTGGTGTGCGTGTGGTTGTGTTTTTGGGGGGGTGTGTGTGTGTGTGTGTTGTGTGTTGTGTGTGTTGTGTGTGTGTTTGCGTTTCCCCCTTTCTGGATGGGTTTCACGCAAAGAAAGACACTAAATACATAAAAAACCCTAGCCTATATACATTTCATACTCTAGACACAAAAATCGCTTATGGTTCAGTGACTATTGAGGATTTTCCAAAGGGAAATATTTAGTGCGTTTATTTTTCCTGCTAAGGACCGGAAAAAAAAAAGGGGGAATGTAATGTACTTTAAAAGGGCCCAACGGGAGCTAGAGCCCCCAGCATAAAAATTTTTTGAGGCACGGGACACGTTTTGGCGCAGGGCTTTTGTTTCTTTGTCTTTACATAGCGATTGTGCGTGCCCTATGTGCGTGATCGTATATTTTTTGCTTGAAATTTTGGTTTTTTGGGAAAGTGTATTCGGGGATTGGTGCAACATTCAATAAAATGTAAAGTTTTTTATTCTTTTTCGTGAATGGGTTTAAAACGTATTTAAATTTCCCCCAAAAATAACAAAGGACATTTTATAAGTGGTTTGAAACATATTTAGTTTTTTTACAAAATTCTTCCCCACATTAAATAGAACTTATAATGACTTTCGTTGTATCCTAACCCTAAAAAACTAAACAAGCGCACTCAAACTTTTATTTATTTTTTTTCCCCATACCTTTTTTTAATTCATATAAATGCTTTTTCCCCCCCTACTCCCCCCACCTCCAAAAATTTCCCAAAGGCAAAAACTTTGTTTTAATCACTTTGTAGTGAAAAATTCCCTTTGGCGCAGAACTGCCCTTTCTTTTGGGAACTTTAGTTATTGCTGTAAATTTTTTTTACACTCAAATTTTTGAACGGCCCTCAGATCCGCCTTCGGTATCCCAGCCTTAAACCGGGACCTTTCATTTTTCAAAACCAATACAACAATTTTTTAACACCCCGGTTCAGGTGCGCCGCCCTCTATTTAATCGAGTTTTTTTAGCATCGATTAAACGAAACCATATTACTTATTTTCCTTTTTTTTGCGAGTCCCGGGTTTTTACCCCTTTATTTTGGTGCTCTGTTTATTTTTTTTTAAATTTGCTTTTTCATTTTTTTTTTGGGGAGTTTTTTAAATTTTGGGAAATTTTTGGGGGGTTTATCTTTTATTAGTCTCTCGCTCTCTCTCTTCTCTCCCCCATAGTGCCGCGCGTGGGTGCGTGCGTCGTGCTTTGCGTGCGTGTGGGGTGTGTGTGTGTGTGTTTTTGTGGGGTGTGTGTGTGTGTGTTTTGTGTGTTTGTTAGTGCGTGCGTGCACGTGCATGCCATCGGGTGCTTTGACTATGCATACACAGGCAACTTTCCCGGAAAACCCCTCTTTCCTAGAGCCGAATTTTTAAATACGCTCAAAATAAAATTTTTTTGGCAAAAACAAATTTGTTTTCGTAACACAACAAATTTGTAAACGAGTGCAAAAAAAACAACTTCTTTTTTTCCCCCTTACCCAATGGTTTAAATCATTTTTAATGAGTTGAGATTTTAAATTTAGAAATCAATTTTTCCCCCAAACACCTCCGAAAGAAGGCGTAATGATAGTGTGTCCATTTGTTTATTCACGGCCCGGGTGGTAATTGGTTAAGCCGCTAAATCCCCAACGAGTGCTAGCCGTAGACGGGGGCTGGAAAAAAGTAATTAAAATTTTAAATTTCAGAAACACTAGAAAAATGCGCTAATAAGACGAGATCAACAACTAGGAGCGAACCATTTGGGTGGTAATAGGACTATTTTGGTGTTAAATAAAGCGATAAAAGGGGGAAAAGGTGATAATCCAGTAAGCCTTTCCCACCCCCTTTTTCATAAACAATCTTTATTATTTAAATTTTATTTTAAATTATCATAAATTTTAAAAGGCAATTTTATATTTTACCGCCCACTTAAGGGGAAAAAATTTTATAGATCAAAAAAGCTTTTTTTAGCAAATTTCAGTTTTTTTTTCCCTAATATCTAGTGCTGATTCAACAATTAGGCAAAAAGAAAAAAAGCCCTTATCCGATGTAAAAAATACCAATCGTGTCCATTTAAAAATTTTTGCATACATAACCAACTTCAAAAACTTTTTTTCCCTTTTTTTTCCCCGGTTTGTCCCCAAAAACGAATTTACCCCCCCTGAATAGATCTCGTCGGGGGGTTTTTTCCCCGCAAAATCGCCTCCCTGTGTTTTTTTTCCTTTTTAAAGGGCCTTGAAAGGGGGGTTTTCCTCTTCCGATCAAACCCAAAATTTCTCATACCCACTTTTTCCCGGGCTCCCGGGGGTTTTTCTACTCGAGTTCGCTTATTCCAAAAAAAACCCCGTTTGGGGTCTGAGGGCGACTCGGGCTCGCCCTGCCGTTTCTGGATTTGGGTTTGGGTTTTTAAACGCACGGGTTTTTAAAAAGGCTTTTAAAAGGGCCAAAACCCAAAAAAAATGTTCAAGTTCCTGTAGCCCACCGGCTCTACTAGAGAAATATTATATATTTGAAAAAATTTTCTAAGCCCGGAGAAGCCGTGTCGATGGTTTTGCTAGAAAAAAAAAATTTGGTCGACTGCCCCCTTTTAAATTTTTACCGGGGGGGGGGGTTATCGAACCTCTTTTTCCCTCCCTCCCTCCCTCCCTCTCTCTTTTCTCTCCTCTCCTCTCCTTCCCCTCCCCCTCTCCCCTCTCCTCTTCCTCCGCCCCTCTCTCTCTCTCTCTCTTTAAGCGCATTTATATTGTTTTCCCTTTTTTCCCAGTAAATTTTTTTTTTTTTCTCTCTCTCTATCCAATGTCTGCCCTAATCTCCTTCTCACCCTTTCTCTCTACGCTTTAGTTTTTTCTTTCTCTAGTTAACTTACAATACCTTTTTTTGCCAGTTGTATGTTCCATCCAGACGAAACCCGTAAATGGGCCCAATTTTTTTTTCAAAAGATGTGCAAAAAGGAGACATTTCAAAAAGGGAATTTTTAAAATCCACCCCTAAATACATGTTTGATTCTCTTATTTTTCACAAAAGCTTTTTAAAAACATCCTTCCCCCTAAAAGATTATTTTGAAAAAAATTTACTTTTTCAAAAATTTTCCCCTTTGGGCTGTTTTTTTTTTCTTTTTTTTTCCTTTTCATCCCATTACAAAAACCCTTAATTAATTTTCAATCCCGTCACATACAAAAAAAAACTTTTTGACAAATGGAACTAAACAATAAGGAAAAAAAGCGGGGTTCTTTCTAAAACATGTTTGCCCCTAAAAAATCGAAACACTGGCCATGTTTGTTGTTCCCAGAATATATTGAAAACCCTTTCTTTCACTTTTTTTTCGTTTTTAAAAAACTGCCCAAACTAAGGTTTAAAATAGAAGGGGTTTGTTACGCAAAAAAAGATTCTCAGATAGATTTTGCTTAAACGCGTTTTTTTCTCTAAACCAAACACGAACCATTCTTCCCCTCTTTTAAAATTTTAAAATCTCCGGGCTTGGTAACTTTATTAATTTTTTTCTTGGGTACAAACTATTTACTTTGTTTGGGATATTATTGGTATATTCAAAGTGTACATGTGTGTGCAAAGTTATATATGTGTCCCCTGTGTATTTGCATGTGCGTGAACTATAAAAGTGAGTGTGAGTTTTGCGTGTGTTTTTCTATGATTTTTAGCGCACCGCGAAAAAAAATGGGTGTGTGTGTACATGCGTACCGTTCCCGTTGCATATATGAAAAAATGAATGAAGAAAATGAAACCAAGGAAAAAAAACCTTCCCTTTTTTCCACCCTATCAAAATTTATCCTATTCTGAAAAATATTTAAAAATGCCCAACGTTTTGGGGTGGGTTTTGGGATACGAGCCAAAGGATGGGGGGAGTTGCAGAAAAATTTCCTAGTTTTTTAATTAAACGCCAACTGTGTGCGAATCTCCCAAATGCCCAAGACTTATCTCTTTTGGCCCGGGAAGTTGAACACTTCTCATTTTGTATTCCTCGGTCTTTTCTGGGATTTAATTTTATGAGGAAAGGGTTAATAAATGTACTTTAGAAGGGCAAAATAGATACAGATTTCTTATTAAAAAGGAAAATTTATATCCTTCTCTCTCTCTCCCCTCTCTTCCTCTCCTCCTTTCTCCTCTCCTTTTTCTCCTCCTCTCTCTCTCTCTCTTCCTTTTCTCTCTCTCCTCTCTCTCTCTCTCTGTGTGTGTGTTAGTGTGTGTGTGCGCGCGCGTGCAAACGTGTGCATTTTGCATTTCGTGGTGCGTGCGTGGGGTGCGTCGTGGCCCCCCCCTTTCGTGCGTGCCCTGGCCCTGTTTTGTGGTGTGTTTTGTGTGGTTTTGTGTTGTGTTTTGTGTACTATGTTGTTTGTGTATGTGGTGTGTGTGTGTGGTGTGGGGTGTTTTGTGTGTACTTTTTGTGTGTGTGGTTTGTGTGTGTTTGTGTGTGTGTGTTGGGGTGTGTGTGGTGTGTTTTTGTGTTGTGTGTGTTTTACGTGTGTGTGTTGTATTTGTGTGTGTGTGTGTGTGTGTGTGTGTACGGGGTTGTGTACGCCCCGGGGGTGTACGTGGGGGGGATGGGGCGTTTTGGATTGGCGCGTGTCCCCCTGCGAAATTTTTCGTTTTGTGCTAACACAACAAACCCTTTATTAATGGGAAAAAAACCTTTAAACTTTTCCCCTTAAATTTAATCATAATAAATTTGAGGAATAACCCCATTTCGGGGATCCCAAATTTGGGTGCTGGCTAAGGCCAAAATGAAATTTGTGGGGTGGGTTCATGATTTCGGCATTCGTGGATTCGTCAAGGGGGGCTTATGTGTGTATTTTACTAAGGGAAATGTTTTTGGATCCCTGATACCTAGGGGGTGTGAAGGTGACTTCGTATGAATATTTAACTCGTTTAGCGTCGATTCGTGGGGTTTCCGATATCTCACCCGCACGATTCTTGTGGTGTCCCGCAAGGGGTAAATTCTGCGATTTCATGTTAATGCAAGAACGTATCCCATTCACTTAGCATAAGATAGCTGCCCTGCCTTTCCCTCTCATTTGAAGTTAATTTTGATTCTGGCTTTGATTTTGATATTCCTTTTCCCCTCAGGGGTTTTTTAACCCTCGCCTGTCCCAATTTTTCTTTTTTCCCCTTTCTTTTTTTTCTTCCCCCTCTCTCTCTCCCTCTCTCTCTTCCTCTCTCTCCCTCTCCCACCCCCCCCCCCCCACACACACAACCACACACACACACACACACACACTCACTTTTCTCTCACTTCACGCTTCTGTTACACAAGGCAAGGGAATTGTGTTGCCTGTCTAAAATCAAATCAATGATTTTCTGCTTCCCTTTCCGGTCCGACGTGTCTGTTTCATCGTATCCATTTCACCTTCTCCATATTTTCTTTGCTCGAGGAGAGGTCGGTCGGAGCGGCCTCTGTGCTATAATCATGCACGATATATAATTTTCCGCTACCAATATCCTCTGCTCTCGCTTTCCCTCTTCCTCACTCTCTCTCCTCCCCTATCTCTCCTCTCTCCCCCACTCCATCCTTCTCTCTCTCTCTCCCCACTCTCATCCTATCTTCTCTCCTCTCTCTCACTCTCATCCTATCTCTCTTCTTCTCCCCACTTCATCTATCTCTCTCTTTCCCCCCTCACTCTCATCCTATCTCCTCTCTTCTCCCCACTCTCATCCTTCTCTCTCTTTTCCCCCACTCCTCCATCCCTTCCCCCTCCCCTCCATCCTATCTCTCCTTCCTCCTCATCATCCTATCTCTCCCTTCCTCTCACCCCCTCATCCTATCTCTCTTCTCTCACTCTCATCCTTTTCTCTCTTCTCTCACTCCCCCACCCATTTTTCTCTCTTCTCCCCCCCTCATCCTTCTCTCTCTTCTCCCCACTCTCTCCTATCTCTCTCTTCTCCCCACTCTCATCCCATCTCCCCTCTTCTCCCCACTCTCATCCTATCCCCTCTCCCCTTCTCCCCACTCTCATCCCATCTCTCTCTTTTCTCCTCTCATCCTATCTCTCTCTCTCTCCTCCCCATCTATTTTCTCTCTTCCTCCCCCCTCTCATCCAATCTCTCTCTTCCCCCCCTCCTCCTCTCCCTATCTCTCTCTCCCTCCTTTTTCCCTCCTATCTTTTTTCTCTCTCATCTATCCCTTTTTCCTCCCTCCCACTCTCTCCCTTTTTCCCCTCCTTTCCTCTCTCCTTCCCTTCTCTCCTCTCTCTCTCACTCTCATCCTATCCTCTCCTCTCTCACTCCTCATCATCTCTCTCTCTCTCCCCTCATCCTATCTCTCTCTTCTCTTTTTACTCTCCTCCCCATTCTTTCCCCTTTTCTCTCTCTCACTCTCATCCATCTCTCCTCATCTCTCCACCTCTCCTATCTCTCCCTTTTCTCCTCCTCCTCTCCTATTCTCTCTCCCTCTCCTCTCATCCTATTTTTCTTCTTTTTCAATCTCAGCCCCCATTTTCCTCTCACTCTCTCCCCTCCTTTTTTCTCCTCTCTCCCTCTCTCCTTCTCTCTCTCTCTCCTCTCTCTTCTCTCCCCTCTCTATCCCCTCTATCCTATCTCTCTCTCTCTCTCACTCTCATCCCCTATCTCTCTTCTCTTTTCTTTTCCCTCTCTCCCCTCTCTCTCTCTCTCTCCTCTCCCCTATCTCCCTCTTCCTCTCTCCTCTCATCCTATCTCTCCTCTCTCTCCTCTCCCCCACCCATTTCCTCTTCTCTCACTCTCATCCCATTCTCTCTCTCACTCTCATCCTATCTCTCTCTCTCACTCTCATCCTATCTCTCTCTCTCACTCTCATCCTATCTCTCCTCCCCCCCCCCTTCACTCTATCCTTCTCTCTTTCTCCTCTACCTATCCTTTTCTTCCTCATCCCATCTTCCCCTTTTCTCCTCTTCCTTCTCTCTCTCTCTCTTCTCTCCCTTCCTCTCCTCTCTTCCCTCTCTCTCTTCTCTTCTCCCCCCTCCTCCTTCTCTCTCTCTCTCTTTTCCTCTCATCCTATCTCTCTCCTTTTTCTTTCACCCCTCTCCTTCCTTTTTCCCTCCATCCTATTCCTTTTCTCTCTTACTCTCCCTATCTTTCTCTCTCCTCCCTCTTATCTCCTTCCACTCCATCTTCTCTCTCCTCACTCCCCTCTTTTCTCTCTCTCCTCCCATCTTTTCTCTCTCTCCCCTCTTTTTCTCTCTTCATCCCCTCCTTTCTCTCTCCTCTCCCTCCCTTTTCTCTCTCTTACTCTCATCCTTTCTTTTCTCACTTTTTCCTTCTTCTCAATCTCATCCTTCTCTCCTCTTCCCCCACTCTCTCCATCTCTCTCTCTCCTCTCTCACTTCATCCATCTCTCTCTCTCCTCCCCTCATCCTTCTCTCCCTCCCTCCTCTCATCCTAAACTCTCCTCTCCTCCCCTCCTACTCTCTCCCCACCTCTCTTCTCTCTCTCCTCTCATCCCCTTCCCCTTTTCTCTCTCTCACCTCATCCCCCCTTTTTTTCCTCTCACCCCTCCTATCTCTCTCCTCTCACTCTCATCCTATCTCTCTCTCTCTCACTCTCCCTTCTCTCTCTCTCCTCTCTCTCCTATTTTTCTCTCTCTCTCTCTCTCTCTCACTCTCCCTATCTTCCCCTCTCCTCACTCTCATCTACTCTCTCCTCAATCTCATCCACTCTCTCTCTCTCCCTTATCCTATCTTCTCTCTTCCTCCATCCTATCTCTCTCTTCCCCCTCTCATCCCATTTTCTCTCTCTCCCTCTCATCCCCTCCCTCTCTTTTGCCTCTCCCTCCTATCTCTCTCCCCTCTCCTTATCTCTCTCTCCTCTCATCCTATCTCTCTCTCTCACTCTCATCCTTTTTTCCCCCTCCTCTCTCCTTCTCTCTCTCCTCTCCCTTCTCCCCCTCTCTCCTTCTCCCTCTCTCCCTTCTTTCTCTCTCTCTCTCCTCTCATCCTATCTCCCCCCCCACCCCCCCCCCCCAACCCCCCCACCCCCCCCCTTTTCTCTCTCCCTCCCCTATCCCCTTTTCTCACTCTCATCCTATCTCTCTCTCTCCCTCATCCTATCTCTCTCTCACTCTCATCCTATCTCTCTCTCTCTCTCCCCCCCCCCCCCCCCAAAAAATCCCCCCCCCCCCACCCCCCCCCCATATCCCCTATCTTTCCTCTTTCACCTCACCTAAAACTCTCTCCTAACTCCCCTTTTCCTCTCCCTCCTTCTCTCATTTATCCCATCTCTCTCTCTCTCCCCCTCATCCCATTTCTTTCCCCCTCCTATCTCTTTCCTTCCCCTCATCCTTCTCTCTCACCCTTTTCCCATCTACTCCCCCCTTTCCCCCCCCCCTCTCACTCTCACCTATTTTCCTCCTCTCCCTCTCCTCTCTCTCTCTCACTCTCTCCTTTCTCTCTCCCCTCACTCTCATCCATCTCTCCTCTCCTCTCCCCTCTCCTTCCCCCTCCTCCCTCTCATCTCATCCTATCTCTCTCTCCTCTCACTCTTTTCCCCCCATCTTTTTCCTCTTTCTCTCTCAACTCTCCTCCCCTTCTCCCTCCTCCTCTCTTTCCCCCTTCCCTCTCCCTCCCTCTCTTTTTTCCCTCTCATATCCTTCCCTTTATCTTTCCCCTTTTTTTCTCCACCCTTTTTTTTTTCACCCATCTACTTCTCCTTTTCCTCTCCCTCTCCTCCTTTCCTTTCCTTCCCCCTCCTCTCATCCTTCCCTCCTTTTCTCTTCAATTTTATCCCCTATCTCTCTTCTCTTCCTCATCCTTCTTCTTTTTCTTTTTTTCCCTTTCCCCCTTCCTCTTTTTTTACTCTATTATTCTTTTTTTTTTTTTTTCCCTCTCTTTTTTATTTTTTTTCTCATTTTCTTCTTCTTCTTCTCCTATCCTCTCCTCTCCTTCTCACTTTCTTCCTCCCTTATCTCTCTTTCTCTCTCCCTTCTCTCCTTTCTCTCTCTTTCCCTCCTCTCCTATCTCTCTCTCTCACTCTCCTATCTCTCTCTCTCACTCTCATCCTATCTTCTCTCTCCTCTATCCCCTTCCTCTCTCTCTCTCTCACTCTCATCCTTTCTCTCTCTCCCCCTCTCCACTCTCCCTTTTCCCCTCTCCCCTTCTCTCTCTCTCCCCATCCTATCTCTCTTCTCTCTCACTCTCTCCTATCTTTTCCTCTCCTCTCTCACTCTTATCCTATCTCTCTCTCTCCTCTCATCCTTCTCTCTCTCCTTCACTCTCATCCTATCTCCCCTTTCCCCTCTCTCTCTCTCTCCCCCTCTCCTTCTCTCTCTCCTCTCCTCTCATCCCATCTCTCTCCTCTCTCCTTCTCCTTCTCTTCTCCTTTCCAAATTTTTCTCCCCCCCTTTCTCTTTCACATCATCCTCTCTCCCCTCCCCCTCTTTCTCTCTCTCATTCCATCTCTCCCCTTCCCTTTTCTCTCTCTCTCATTCCCTTTTCTCTATCTCTCTCACTCTCATCTTCCTTTTTCCCCTCTCTCCTTTTCTCTCTCTCACTCTCATCCTATCTCTCTCTCCTCTCTCTCTCCTCCTCATTCTATCTTCCTCTCTCCTCTCACCTTTTCTTCTAATCTCCCTTCTCTCCTCTCACTCTCATCCCTCCCAATCTCCTCTCCTTTCCCCTCTCTCCTCTCATCCTTCTCTCTCTTCCTCTCTCCACTTCCCCCCCTTCCCCCTTCTCTCTCTCTCTCCACTCTCATCCTATCTTCTCTCTCTCTCATCCTATCTTCTCTCCTCTCCTCTCATCCTATCTCCCTCTCTCTCTCATCTATCTTTTCCCCTATCACTCCCTCCTTCTCTCTCTTCACTCTCCCATCCTTCTCCCCCTCCCCACCCCCACTCCATCCTACTCTCCTCTCATCCCATCCTATCTCTCTCTTCCCCCACTCTCATCCCACCCCTCTCTCCCTCACCTATCTTCTCACCCCACTCTCTCCCATCTCTCCTCTCCCTCATCCATCCCCTCTCCCCCCTCCATCCACTCTTCCCCCACTCTATCCTATCTCTCCCCTCTCACTCTCAATCCATCCTCTCCCTCACCTCATTACTTCTCTTCCCCCACTCTCATCCTACTCTCTTCCCCTCACCTCTTTCCCATCTCTCTATTCTCACTCTCTCCTATCTCTCCTCCTCTCATCCACTCTCTCTCACCCCCACCCAATCTCTTTTCCCCTCTCATCCTATCTCCCTTTTTCTCCCTCTCATCCTCTTTCTCTCCCCCTCATCCTATTTTTCCTCATCTCCCCCTCCCCCTTCCCTCTCATCCCCCTCTCCCCCTCACTCTCATCCTACTCTCCCCTCCTCTCATCCTATCTCTCTCTCTCCCACTTTTTCCTATCTACCCCCTTCTCTCTCTCCTCTCACTCTCATCCCATCTCTCTCTCTCCTCTCTCCTATTTTTCTCCCTCACCTCCTCCTTTCTCTCTCTCACTTACCTATCCTTTTAAATCCCCCTCTCATCCTTCTCCTCTCTCACTCCTCCATTTTTCTCTCCCCACCCTCCTATCTCTCTCTCCCCTCTCTCCTATCTCTCCCTTCCCCCCAATTTTTCATCCTTCTCCTCCCCTCTCACTCCAAACCTTCTCCTCTAAATCCTCTCTCCCATTTTTTTCTCTCTAACTCCCCTCTCATCCATCTCCTTCTCACTCTCATCCTATCTCCCCTCTAAATTCCTCATCCTATCTCTCCTCTCACTCTCTCCTTCCTCTCTCCTCTCATCCCTTTTCCTACTCTCTTCTCCCTCCTTATCCTTCCCCTCTCTCCTCTCTCCTTCTCCCCCTACTTCTTTTCTCTCTTCCTCTCCACCTTCTCTCTCATCCTCCCCTCCCTATTTTTCCCCCTCTCCCCCCTCTCTCTCCACTCTCTCTCCTATTTTTTTCCTCCTCTTCTCTTTCCCTATCTTTCTTCACTCTCTCTCCTCATTTCCCTCCTTTCTCTCCCTCCCCCCCTTCCTCCTCTCTCCTCTCTTCCACTCCTCCTATCTCTCTCACTCCCCATCTTACTCTCTCTCACTCTCATCTACTCCTCTCACCTACCTCCCCTCCTCTCTCCCCTCTCTCCCCTTCTCTTCTCCCCTCCACCTATTTTTCTATTTTCATCCTTCTCTTTTCCCCTCCATCCTATTTTTTCTCACTCTCATCCTATTCTTCTCACTCCCATCCTACTCTTCTCACCCTCCTACTCTTCTCCTCCATCCACTCTTTTCCTCCTCCTATTTTTTCTCCCTCAAACCTACCTCTCTCCCCTCATCCTATCTCTATCTCCCTACTCTCTTCATTTCCCTTTTCTCTCATTTTTTCTCTTTTATCCCATCCTTCCTCCCCTTTTCCCATTTTTTATTCTCTCCCTCTCCACCACTCTCCCTCTTTCTCTTCCTCTCTCACCCAACCTTTTCCCCTCCCCTATCCCCACCCTCCCCTCACTCCCCTTTTTCTTCCTCTACCCATTCTCCTCTTCCCACTCTTCCCCCCTTCCTCCCCCCCCTACCTAACCCCCTCTCCCTCTCCCATTCTCCTCCCACCTCATTTCCCATCTCCTTTTTATTTTTTTCTCTCCTCACTTCACCTACCTTTCACTCTATTTTTTCTTTATTCCCTGATTTTATCCACCTTTTTCTTTACTTCCCCCCTACCCACTCTCACCATTCCCTTCCCCCAACCTAAAATTTCTCTTTTTTTTCTTTTCTTCTTTTTTCTCTTCTTTTTTTTCTCTTTTTTCTCTCCTTTTTCCCCTCCTTTTCCCCTTTTCCCTTCTTCTTTTTTCTTCCCCCCCCCCCCCCCCCCCCCCCCCCCCCCCCCCCCCCCCCCCCCCCCCCCCCCCCCCCCCCCCCCCCCCCCCCCCCCCCCCCCCCCCCCCCCCCCCCCCCCCCCCCCCCCCCCCCCCCCCCCCCCCCCCCCCCCCCCCCCCCCCCCCCCCCCCCCCCCCCCCCCCCCCCCCCCCCCCCCCCCCCCCCCCCCCCCCCCCCTTTTTATTTAAATGGAAAAAAAAAAAAAAAAAAGGTTTAAAAAAAAGGTTCCCTTTTTTTTTTCCCCCCCCTTTCCTTTTCCCCCTAACCCTTTTTTTTTTTTCCTTTTTTTTTTCTTTTTTTTGGGTTTTTGGTTTTTTTTTTTTTTCTTGTTTTTTTTTTTTTTTTTTTTTTTTTCTCATTTATATCTTATTTTTTTCCTTCCAAAATTTTTCTCCCCCCCCAATCCCCCATTCCACCCTTTCTTTCCCTCTCCCCTTCCCCCCCCCTATTTTTTTTTCCCCTCCCCCGCCCCCCACTTCCCCCCATCCCCTTTCTCTCTCTACCCCATTTTCCCCCATCCCCTTTTCTCTCTCCCCCCACCTTCCCATCCTATCTCTCTCTCCCCCCTCCATCCCTCCCCCCACCCTTCCCCCCACCCCCATTTTTCCCCCAAATTTTCCTTACTCCCCCGTTCCTCCCCTCGCCCTATTTCTCTCTCACTCCCCCTTTAATTCTCTCACTTCCACCCTTCTCTCTCTTCTATTTTATCTCTCTCACTCCATCCTATCTCTCCTCCACATATTTATCTCTCGTTCCTCCCCCTCTCTTTTTCCCCCCTTTTTTACCGTCCCCTTACCCTTCTCCTCACCCTCTTCCTAAACCCCTTTCTATCCTCTACCCTCCTCTCACCACTTCCCCCTCTGCTTTTTTCTCCTCATCCTCACCTCACCCATCCTACCCCACCCTATCCTCACCCTCACCCTCCCCCCCCCTTTTTCTTCCTCTACTATTCTCACATCATTTAGCACAGCGACGCCGAAACCCCGTTCCTCCGACGTGCAACCCGTTACCTGCCCCAAACCCCCTTCCCATCCCCATTCTCCGTTCTCCCAAAGCGTGAAATTTTCACTATCGTCCTCAAAAAATTTTTTTAACATACACTCATTTTACCAAAAAAAATTTACATAACATTTTCTTTTTTGGGATAATTAGAAACATAAATTTAGTATGCCACTTTTTTCTTTACTAAACCCCACATACCGACCACTGTCCCGCCCCACGTACTACAGCTTTGCTCTATATTTTTTTTTTTTTCTTCATTTTTTCATCTTTCTTTTGCTGATTCTTTTTTTTCTCTCTATTCCCCTTTTTCCCCTTTTCCCGTTCTTGGTTTTCTTCCTTTTTTATTGTCTCTTCCCTTCTCTACTCCTCTTTCTCTTGGGTCTGTTCTTCTTTTTATCTCATTTATATCTTATTTTCCTTCCAATTCTTTCTTTTTCCAAACTTCCTTCTTCTGTTTCTTCTTCTCCCCTATTCTTCCCACCAAAAAAATTCAATACAAACTCTGCTTCATTCGAGGGACGTAAATTAAAAGCGTCCCTATCTCCCCATCTACCCCCGCGAGGATGGGGGCGGACTTTTAAACAATTAATACTTTTTTGTTAGTGATAAATGGAAATCCGAGCTTTTTTGGGGTAAAGACTCTGGGGTAGAAAGGGAATGCTATTGATGCTTGGGGAAAAATTAAAATTTCCCCTAAAAATTTGGGGGTTAGATGCTCCCATCAAAATCGGTTTCTTTTTTTAAAAAATTTTCATCGAAAAATATACTCCTTCTACTACAAAACACAGTGGGGAAAAACGAAACAGGTAGCATAAAAACAATTTAATCACCGTTTTTTTTAAATTAAGACATTTAAATTTTTTATCCCAAATTAAACAGACTTTATCTTTTCCGTTTAAAGATGCCGTCCAGTGCTTCACCTTTCTTTACGCATTTTTGTATTTAAAAACAAAATGAGTTGTGAAAAAAGAAAAAGTTGCGAGCTTTCATTTTAAAAAACAAAAGACTGTTAATGAAAATCAATTTCTCAATCCAAAAACCTTTTACGGTATACGTGGTGTTTTGGTGTATTGAGCGTGTGCTGCGTGTTTTCTCATTTACGTCCCTTTAAAATATGTTTTTGTCCTAACCATTCCTGTCCCGTTTCAAATTTATCCTTTCCCTAGTTCTTTTTAATACCTTTCCTCCCCAAAACCTACTATTTGCTATATTCTCCCCCCCCTTTTCCCCCTGTCATCGAGAAACCCTATTACAAAATTTTTCCCCTTATCAAAAGGATTATTTAGGGCTTTTCTTCGTTTTACAAAACTCCTCATGCGTTTTAGACCGTAAATCATGGGCCCAGCCCCTACCCAGTTTTTTGATTACTGTGATTCCAAGCTAGGGGGGTTTTGTAAGCTACGTCCTTTTTGGCGAAGCTCTAAGTAATCGTCGCTACAAAACTCAATTTTCCGGGGACCCAAAACAATTCCAAAAAATTTATTCTACAAAACATGATGAAGTCAAAAAAAGAAAAAAGATACTTTTTGTGTGTAAAATTTGGGGGTAAGAAAAAATTAAAAATTGATTTATTGTACACCTTTCCTACTATGTAAAAAACAAAATAAATAAAAATTAAAAATCCCTATTTAACCCGGAGGCAGTAATCCCAGTATACTTATGCGGGGGGGGGCTTACCTGGAAAAGAGAACATTTTTAGTAATAGATTGATTTTTTATGTTATTTGAGATTTGTTTAAATCCCAGGATATGAGTGAATAACAAAAAAAGTAGGCCTTTGGCTTTTAACGCCGATTTTGATGATTGAGGAAAGATGAATGGATGATTGAGATGATGATGATGATGATGATGATGAAAGAGATGATGATGATGAAAGATTATGATGATGATGAATATGAACAATAAGCAATAAAATAATACACAATTCAGTGATAATCATTAAACCAAAAATTAAAAACCAATGATCAAAAATTTTAAAAAAACTTTATAAAAACAATGATAATAAATAAAAAAAACTGATAAATAACAATGATAATAAAAAAAAATAAATAATATAATCAATATAATAAATTATCTCTGTACAAACAAGGGAAAGAAAGGGAATAAAAATAAAAAAAAAATAAACCGCACAAAACCAGATAAAACAAAGTAAAAGGGCAACAAAAGCGAGAGAAAAAAAAAGAAAAAGGGAGAAAAAAAGGGGAAAAGGAAAACTCCGGCCCCGCGGGGGGAAATGAAGATTACGTACCGCAGAAATAGACAGAGCGATCCTCGTCCCCGGGGGGGGGGGGGCTGTTTGTCACTATTTTTTTTACCTTTTAGTGTGGGCGCCTCTCCACAACCATACGTGTTTGCTGACAGTCTCACTTCTCCAAGATCAAAGGAGTGTCGATTAAAGATTCCGCGAGGCCACATTTCAACTTTTCCCAAACAAAAAAACTGCGCTTTTGGAAACTGTATTGTGGGTGTTCGTGGCCCCAGACCGTTTTTTTCCCGCTCTAGTTCTCCTTGAGCGCTGGGGATGGGTACCGATTTCTTTTTTGGGATTTTCCCTTCGTCCCAATTGGGAATAGTTCTGTCGTCGGGGAGTTAGATTTGCGGTCCTTTGTGTCTCGCATGCGTAATCGGGATTATATCATCCGTCCCACCCTGCCCTCCCTCCCTCCCTTTTATCCCCTGCCCCCCTTTTCCCAAACCCACCCCCTTCGCATCGATATTTCCAAAATTTTATTCACTGACTGTTTAAACTCGTCGAGATGATAAAAAAGTGATTCGGTTGATTTATTCTCGCTCGTCGACCTCTAAAACCGTTTTTTTCTAAAGTTCGTCTTCAAAAATTTACTTTCCGGCTTGGTCATATTTTTTTTGCCCCGGGACCCCTTTTTCTTCTTTCTTTTTTTCTGTAATTGAAAATGTCTTTTTTTATCAAACTCTATATTTTTCTGTTGCATGATCTCTGAATAAAAAGGTTAAGGAAATGTTTTAATAAAAATATGCTGACTTTTTCCTTTTTCTATGTGGAAAAGGCAAGGGTGTATTAAGTCGTTTTTGGTGTTTTGTTTTTTTTGGGGTGGGTGGGGTTGTGTGTGGGGTAGTTTGGCTGTGGGTGGGTCTGGTTTTGTGTTGTTTGTGTGTGTGTTTTGTGTGTGTGTTGTGTTGTGGTGGTGTTGTGTGTGTGTGTGGGGGTGTGTTTTGTGTGTGTGTGTGTGTGTGTGTGTGACGTTTTGATAAATGCACAACCCTCTGCCGTTTTTTCCGCATTCTAAAAAAAAAATAAATAAACCCCAAAAGATTTTGACCACAGCTAACCAGCCACGTTGCCTATCACCTTTTCGTCCCCTTGGGGGCCCTACCTCAAACAACCCCCCCGCTGCCCCTTTTATTTTTTTTCTCCCTTTTCTTAATTTGTTTATTTCTCTGGTATTCCTTTCCGTGTTTTTATTCCTTTTCACTTATTATGTGCATTTTTTCCTGGCCCCGAGTTGCTTTCTACAGGAGAGAAAAAAACTTCAGTACCCTTATGAGTAACTCAACCCAAAAAATTACTTCAATTCCCCTTTTTTTTAACCTCGTGTCGAGTCCTTACTCCCCGCCACAGTAAGGGCCCTTTCGGGCACTTCCCACTGAGCATCTTTACCCACGGGTCCTAAATTTGGGTATAACGGGCCCTCCTTTTTTCCTTTTTTTTTTTTCAAAAATCGTGTTTTCTTTTCGTCGTTATTGTTGTTCTCTCTCTCTCTCCTCCTAAATCTCTTTCCTCTCTCTCTTTTTCCTCCCCTCTTTTTCCCTTTTTCTCTCTTTTTCTCTCTCCCCTCCCCTTCTCCTTCTCTCCCTCTCTCCCCCTCTCCTCTCTCTCTCCTCTCTTTTTCCTCTTCCTCCTCTTTCCTCTCTCTCTCTCTCCCTTTTTTGGGGGGTAAGGGGGAGGGGGGGAAAGGGGCCTCGTCTTTCCTTTGTTTTCCGTCTACTCCTTTTTTTTTTATATCTGTCAAATTTTACGACAAATTTTTTTAATTTCTCTAAAGTTATTTTTTAAAATGTTAAATTTGATTTTTAAAAGCACATACAATAAAATTCCATAGAGGCTAAAAATTCATTCTTCTCTCGACATTCCCCAATAGTTCTTTCCCTCCCCCTTTCCTTCCCCCTCCTCTGTCTCCCCCCTTTTTCCTTCAATTTTTCTCCCTGTTTTTTTTTTTGTCTCTCTATCTTGTCCATGTCTTCCCCTTTCCCCCCTTCAAGAACTTCACCGAAGCAGTAACTTGAGTCAATTTCGATTGTTATATCCTTATCGGGAGGTTTATCGTGCATGCCTTATTGGATAGGTTTTTCTTCACTGTCTAATCCAAACAGTGACGTTCTTTAAAACGTGTTTTTCCCCGGGCCTCCAGGTTGGTTTTTTGGCGTTTTCTTTTCATTTCGGAAAACTGCTGATATAAAAAATGTCTACGTTTTTTTATCATTATCCTACCCCAATTATCAACATCATTTAAACTATTATAAAAGTACTATGGTGAAATCTATCTTCCTCATTGCTGTTATTGTTGATGATACCATATTATTCCCATGTAACAATCGTTTTAGTGCTACTAGGTCAGTGCCAAAATTAAATTTTCCCCTCCAATCATTTATATATGTTTCATACAAAAATAAACACGTTAAAAAAATTTGCTGAAAAAAACTTGTATAAAATGCAGGGGACTTTTTTTCCATGGTCGATAGTTTTAAAACGCATTATATTTTCAATGAAAAAAAAAGGGAAAAAATTATTTTTCTTAAATTCTTTTTCCCTTTCTTCCTTCCCCTTTTCCTTTCTATCCCCCTCGAATATCACTTTACTCCCTTCCCTTTCCCCCTTCTTCATTTCTTCCGTTTTTACGCCTTTCACCCCTTTAAAAATTTCTTTTTTTTCCTCTTATTTTCCCCCCTCCCTTCTTTGCTTCTTAATCTTTCCTTTTCCCACCTTTCGCCTCCCCTTCCCCCCCGCTCTACCCCCTACCTTATTGCCCTTTTTTTTTTTTTCTCCTTTTCTTTCTTCTTTTTTTTTAGCTAAATACAATTCCTCTTAATTAGCAATTTAGAAAAAAACACTCACCTCCCCAAATTAAGTATATAAATTTCTTTTACGCGTTATGCACCGCTGTTTCCGTTATGAACCCTGAGGGGATTTTCCCTCCCCAAATCTAACCGGAATTATTATTTTTGGGATTTTACCTGGTAAAAATGTCACAAAAAAATATGCTGGGGATTTGATCAGGCTCCCCCTTTCACTAGTTTCTTCTTCACTTTCTGAACTTGGTTTCCAAGTATTTTTTTAACTTTTTCTAGTTTTTTTTTTTTATTTTTTTTTTTTTCTGTCTTTTTCCTTATAAATTGACTTGTATTTTGCTCTCAGGCATATCTTTTTATTCGTTTTTTTTATTATCATTGCATTCAAAAAGTTAAAACAAATCCATTAAAAATTCCCCAAAAAATTTTAAATTAAAAAATACAGAAATTTCTTTACTACGGTCATTTACCCAACTATAAATTTTTACCATAGGCTTACTTTCCCCCCCCCTTTTTCCTTTAAAGACATTTTTAAAAATACAATGCCCCCAAAAAAACTTTAAAAGTTTTTTTACTTTAAAAAGAACCAAAAAGAACCGAAAATATTCCCAGACAAACTTACTAACGAATTTCACCCTTAAAATTTTTCGTTAAGGCAAATGAATAAGACGGGGTGGGGGGTGGGATTTTACCTGCCCTCGAAAAGAAAAAAAAAAAAAAAAAAACTTATACATAGCAATGTATGTGACTATGGGGTAAACATGTATGTATGTATAAACGCATGTACATGTAGTTGTATAGTTACCGTCATACAGTGTGTGGTATAATCCCTATCTTATCTGGTGTCATAGAAAGAACATGTTTGCTTGGTATACCATGTGATGTATATAAGATATGGCCCCCCCCACACACCACACACACAACAAAACGACGGGGGGGGGTGTGTGTGTGTGTGTGTGTGTTGTGGGGTTTGTTGGGGGGGTGTGGGGGGGTGCGTGTCGGGGTTTGCGTGGCGTGTCGTGTGCGTGGCGTGTGGTGTGTGTGTATCTAGAGAGACAGATAATAGGGAATGTGGATTTGTGCGGGGTGCAGTGCTTCCGGGTATTTACACTGTATTAAAAACATTACCTTATCCCTAATCTAATGAAATTTTGTCCCCCTTTTTTCTCTTTTTTTTTTTTTCCTTTTTCCCCTATTTTTTTTTTTTTTTAAATATTTTTCCCTTTTTTTTTTTTTTTCTTTTTCCTTTTCTTGTTTTTCTCTCCTTCTTTATTTCTTTTTTTTTTCTTCCTTCTTTTCTCCTTTTCCCCCAAAAAATTTTTTTCCTTTCTTCTGGGTCATTTCCTTTTCTTTTTTTACCTGGCTTCTTCCCCCTCTTCTTCCTTTAAAAACCTTTTTTCCTCAAAAAAATCTTTTTTTTTCTTTTTCCTCCCTATTCCGGGCCTTTCTCTTTCCCTTATTCTTCTTTTCCCTTCATTTCCTTTTTCCTCCTCTTTATCTCAATTTTCTTTTCTTATTTGTATTTTCCATTCTTATTTTTATTTCCTCTCGATTTTTTTTTTTTCCTATTTTCTTTCAAAAATTTCATTTTCCTTTTATCCCATTTTTTTAATTTCCAAAAACCCCCCACCCCACCTATTTTTTTTTGTTTTTGTTTTTTTTTTTTCTTCTTCTTCTCTTCTCTTCTTCTTACTTATTTCTTCTTTTTTTTCAAAAACCGTTTCAATTTTTTTTTCCCCTTCAGTCTTTTGTTTTTTTATTTTTTCCCCTTTTTTTCTTTTTCCCCTTTCCCTTTTTTTCCCCCCCAAAATTTTTTCTTTTTCCCTAAATTTTAAAAATTTCCCCCCTTTTTTTTCTTTTCCCCCCCCTTTCTTTTCCTATTTTTTTTAATTTCCCTTTCCTCTCTCCTCTCTCTCCTCTCCCCCTCTCTCCTCTCTCCTCATTTTTCCTCTCTCCTCCCTTCTCTCTCTCCTATCTCTTTTCCTCTTTTCCCTCATTTCTATCTCCTCTCTATCCTCTATTTCTCTCTCTCTATTCTCTATTTTCCTCTCATTCTCTATCTTCTCTCTATCTCTATCTCTTCTCTTTTTTCTCTATTTTTCTCTCTCTCTATCTCTATCTATCTCTATCCCCTTTCCTTCTCTCTTTCTCTCCTTCTTTCTCTCTCTTTCTTCTTTTATCTCTCTCATCTCTCTCACTCTACATCAATCTCTCTCTCTCTCTCTCTCTCCCCTCCTCTCTCTTTTCTCTTTTCTTCTTCTCCTCTCTCTCTTCTCTCCTCTCCTTCTCTCTCTTCTCTCTATTTTCTCTCTATCTCTCTCTCTCCTCTATCTTCTCTCTCCTCTATCTCCTTCTCCTTTTCCACCAAAATAACAAGAACATGGTATAGAATTGCTCTACTACAGCCCCACCCTGCACCTTCCCTTCCCCAATCCCCCCGAATTCATAATCACCCTAACCCTATGACGAAGCGAAAGAACATTTTAAACCCCCCCAAAGCTTCGGGAAACACTGTGATTTTACCTTCGTGATGACTTTTTAAAAGGGATGACATGAACGGGAGGAACAAAGCATTTCCGTTTGAACTTGGTCTCCCGGAATACATCATCTCCCCCGCAGATCCGATTTCACATCGCAACTAAAAGGGAAAGAAGCCTTTCGGGGTTTAGTCCCTCTCTGGAGGGGAGGGTGCACCAAGGTGCGAGACTCGGGCTTCGACAGGGGAATTTTTTCGCCAAAGGGGAATGGGAAGGGGTTGAAGGGGGAGAGAGGGAGAGAGAGAAGAGGAGGAGAGGAGGGGAGGGGAGAGAGAGAGAGAGAAGAAGAGAAGAGAGAGAAGAAGAGAGGGGGGTAACGAGGAGAAAACGAAGAAAAAGCAAGGAAAAGAGAGAAAAAAGAAAAAAAGATAAAGAAGGAGAACCGTTACAAAGCCGGGAGTACCCCGAAAGTTTTGAAAAATGGATTATAAGCAAGATTAACTTTTACGGTTTTTAAAAATTGAAATTACATGGTTTTTTAATTTATTTTTTTTTGCGGGGGAAAATTATATACAAGAAAGAGGGAATAAATAAACAGGGAAGGGTTGCTTGTTACAAATTTAACTTTTTTTACATGTAGACAGTAAAAATCGACACAATATTATATACTATCATTTCCATCGCGTTTAGCTTTTTAAAATCATAATATCAAACAATATTCTATACATTATCGTGTGTATCTATTTAAGCATATTAAAAAAATTACTATATTATGTTTTATATATATATATATATTTATAAATATTATATATATTATTAAAAAAATTATATTATATATAAAAAAAATGCAAAAAAATTTAATATTTTTAAAAAAAAATGCAACCTTGGGGGAATTTTAACTTCCGGGGAATTTTTTTCCAATCTGCTTATATTCCTAAAACCAGGGAGATTAAAAGGTGACGAAATTTTAGACCATCTAAGGGATTCACTGGGAAAACTAATAGTAAATACCCGGGTTTTGATAAAAGGGGGGAGTGAATTTTTTATTTTGAAACTCACTGCTTTGTACGAACAAAGGCTTCATTATCCCAAAAAAAAGGTTATCGTCGCCACGATAAAACCCACGGGTTTGCACACCCTAAATTCACTACTTCCGAATGTAAATACAATCAACCGCATCAATTAAAAACCGGAAGGGTTCCTTAAAAAAACTTTGCTTTTTTGATATCTTGGAAATCTTTTGGGTTAAAAATTCAACCCCCATTCCGTTTTTTACGGGGGGTTTTATATTTTATGGGTCAATAAAAATTGGCCGTAGACATTTTTTTTTGCAATGAAACAATATGTTTAATGTAATATGTTTCATAAAATGGAAACATTGAATTTTATATTATTTTACTAAATTTTTTTTCTTTACAACATCAGTATTAAAAATGCCCACACTGAAAAATCGACCACTTATGGAAACACAAAGTAATGGGGAAAAGTTCACCAAGGGGTACCTACCCCCAACCCTAGCCATAAACCCTTTAAAGGTTTTAAATTTGAGGGAACGGGGTAAGTGATATAGAATCAAAATATCTTCTTAAACGGGAAGGGGAATCCTAAACTCTTTCAATAAACGGCCCAAATATCCTAAATTTTGAAATGTAAAGAAATTCTGTATCTAGAGAAATAATTTTTATACTATATACCAATTTTCCCAAGTTTTTCAATTACCGGCGGAAAATACAATACTAAATTAATCGTAAAAAATTTCGGGGTGCCTTTTGTAAACAATTTTTTATTTAGCCTACGGTTATTCAAACTCACATCATTTCCTTTCCCTTAAATTTTGTAGTGAAAAATTGCTTGAAAGGCAAATTTATTTACTTTAAAATTGCTGCAATTATGAATTGAAATTTTTTATACATATTTTCTCTGCAAAGGGTTTTAATTGCCGGGCTGAGTAGAACTGATTAAAGAGGAGAGGGGGGGGGGGTAATTATATAAAACAAGGGGTTATACAAAAAAAACAAAGTCTATAAACGTACATTATTTTTTTATATCTGTTTCAATTGGGCAATATTATTATATTTTTATCTTTAGCTAAGTACTTTTTTTAGCCTCCCCAAAAGTTATTCCCTTTTTTGTTCCAATTTTTTTTTCTACCCCTTTTATTACCGAATCATTAGCATCGATTACCCTTTTCATTAAATAATATTCTGCGGCTCCATATATTTCTGCCGCATTTTAGTCCGTCATAGAGCTAGGTTCAATAAGAAATCCTTACAGAAAATAGGCCCCCAAAAAACAATGGCCATATTTTTTTGCTTATATTTTTCATTTTATAGTTATTATCCGTTAGGGGTGTGGTGCGTCTTTGATGTTTCTAACAAAAATTCAAATGTTATCGATTATTTTGGGGCTTTTTATCCTTAGGGAAAAAAACAAACCTTAAAATTTATTTTCATCACCGATTAATTTTCCGCATCCACTCTCTTTCCATTGAAAAATTATAAATAAAAATTAAGCGCTTAGAGAATTTTAAAATCCCTCCCAACCCCCCCCCCAAAAAAAAAAAAAACACTAAGAAATATATATGTGTGTTTGTGTGTGTGTGGGGTTGTGTGTGTGTGTGTGTGGTTGTGTGTGTTTGTGTGTGTTTTTTTTTTTTGTTTTGGGTGTTTTTATAAAATTTATATAATTTTATTTTTAAATATATATTATATTAGACTCTACAAACAAAATTCGTCTTAAAATTTTGGGGAGGGGTAAGGTCGGGGGGGAATTTCCTTGCTCCGCACACTTAAGGATTCACCTCCGCTTTTTAGCACTGATTGGAGGGGAAGTTGAAGTTGAAGTGTCGTTAATACATTTGGGTTTTTAGGGCATTCAGAATTTGGGAATTGCTCTATAGTGTTGCGTATTGAGTACTGTGAGCTTGCTCCTTCTGCAGCCTTTTTCGAATATTTTATTATCATGTTTTTAAATTTTGTGTGTGTGTGTGTGTGTGGGGGTTTTTTGTGTTTTTGGTGTGTTGGTTGTTTTTGTGTTGTTTTTTTTTGTGTGTGTGTTGTGTGTTTATATGCCTTAAAAAAAAAAAAGCGGATTAATGAAGACCTAATTCAAAACTATAACGTTTACACGATGCGGGTATTTTCTAAAAATCAAATAAAAATTTTTTCTCATTATATTAAGCCTTGCCTCATTACTAGTTACGAAGACATTAAAACTGATTTAGCCGGGAAAATTTACAAGAAAATACGTTACTTTAAATGCGTAATGTTCACTTAAAAAATTTACTTTATCAACCCCTTTGGGAAAGGGGCCTTTAAAAATTTAAATCGCTTATCATTTCAATAATATTTTAATCCTTATTAACCCCAAAAACGGAACCTCCCTAATGCATTATGTTTTTTAACGGCTTAAAAATTTTAACCATTTTCCTGCAAAATTGGGCTCAGAATATCTTTATCTAAGGAACCCCTCGCGGGAAATAAAATTTTCCAAATTTTATTTTATCAATACCTTCAAGAAAAACAAAGTCCGAGTGGGGGAGACGGTATGTACGTACAGTTTGTCTTTCTTTCTTTCTCCCTCTTCTCGGTCTTTTTTGACCTATGTAAAGATTAAAAAGGAATCGGACCTCTAGCTTGCCCCAAATCAAAAAATGTTTATTTGCTGGGCTGTGTAAACGTAAGGGAATACTTCACTGAGGGTGA
>NW_023659631.1:0-12500 GCF_015228065.2 Penaeus monodon
GGTCTCTCCGCCACCAAACAAGGGGGGCTAGGCAGACAGCGTTTTTCCACGGGTCGTGAAAACTCAGTTCCAAAGGCACCGAGCACCACAGCGTCCCAGAACACCATGAAGGGGGAAAAGCCAATGGCGAGGCGGGCCAAAAAAACACAAAATGAAGTCTTTCCTTTTTTTCACAAAATTTTTTACCCTACACTTTTCTATAGGGCCCCTCAGGGGAAACCACATGTCCCGCCGAGCGCTTATAACAGGGGAAAACAAAGTTTTTAGGTCACAAGGGCCACACAGGGTTTTTCAGGGGCGCACCCCAAATCAGTCTATCTTTGGTTGTTCCTCCGCTCCCTTTGCTCACAGCCGTTGCGTCCCGTTTCCCCGGGCCCCCCATGTTTAAAACATGCCAGGTCATCCCTTTTTATGTTTTCAAGTTTCCAAGAGACAAAGACCCCCTGGGGTGCAAAAATATAATTATATATTATATATATATATATTAATAATATATATTATATATATATATTATTATTATAATATAATTATATAATTTTATATATATATATATATTATATATATATATATATATATATATATAAATATATATATATTTTAATATATTATATATAAATATATTATATATATATATATATATTAAAATATATATAATATATATAATATAATATATTATATATATATTATAATTAAAATATAATATTATATATATATATATATATATATATATATATATATATATATATATATAATAATATATAAAAAATTTTATATTTTATATTTATATATATATATATATATATATATATATATAATATATATATATATAATTATATTTATACAAACCACACACAACATATATGACATTATTGTCTCTACCCACCCCCGAAAGGGTTGGTTAATGCTGGTAAAAATGTGGGGAGAAAACTTTTTTCATGTGCATGCCTCCCTCTCTCCACGAAGCTGATGGATCCAAAGGAATGACATCGACTGATGCTGTTTGGCACACGACGTTTGTGATTTTGAAATTGGGCAGTCAATTTTTTTTATCTCTTAAGTTTATTTTTAAGTTAAAATTACTAAAGGGGCGGGCATGGTGGGTTTGGGTAAAACCTGCTTTGGAAAATTTTTACAAATTATATAAAATCAAAGAGCCGGGCACCCCTTTTTTAAAAAAACAAAACCGGAAAAGAAAACAGGAATAAAATTAATATTTATTTAAAGGCAGAGCAAAATTTTTATAAAAGACAATTCTAACAAAACTTTTGGTTTAAAAAAAACTGATTACACTATTTTTCTTACAATGGGTCTTTTCGTACCGTCCATTACCCTAGAAAAAAAATAAAAGAGCCGAGTACGCCTCTTTCCACTTTTTTTAAGCAGAGGGTTCCCTTTCTGGCACTTCCGTCCAGGGTCTCGGCCTACGGAAAAAGCCCCCACGCAATAAGCAAACGTTCGTTGATGGGAGAAGAGTAGTGTAAAATTTGGGCCCTTCGAGCGAGAGTCCCCCGTTTTCTTACAGATTTTTCCGACAGCGTCTTTAAGGCGGCAAACAACAAAGGTTTTTAAAAAAAGATCTGAAACCCCGGTTTCCCGGTGGGTTTTAAATTCATAAAAAAAGCAGTGAAGTAAAAAATTACAATCAGTTAATCACAGCAAGCACTATATTTCATAGTGTTTGGGGTGCACCATGTCATCGGCAAGGTCAGTGCTGGTCACTGGTGGCCACGAGAGAAAGTTCTGTGCGTCCCGCTTTGCCACGAATAGCTTGGGATCCCCTCAAAGATAGTCCCGTTTTCTTTTCGGGAAGATAGTTCACTACAACGTCGCAAGAGTTGCGCGGAAAGAGGTCGCAAACGAAGACAGCCTTCGGGATTCCGACTCCGGATTCTTCCTCAGGGTTGACTCTCGAAGCTTGTCATCTTATTGATATCTCAAAGCAGTGGTTTACTTTGTCTAGGTAGGACTCCCATAGTCTTTGATCACGCACGGACTGAAATTTATTTATGTAGAGTGAACTCGCATGACTCTCGCAACTAGGTAAGACTAACCCAAAATTTGAAAATCCGTGCGTGCGTGCATGTGTGTCCGTGCATTCATTCATTGTATGAATATATATATATACATAAATATATATATATATATATATAAATATATATATATATATATACATAAATATATATATATATATATATATATATATATATATATATATTATATATATATATATATATATATAAAATAAGTAGATGGTCTTTGGACAGAACAGCTCCACTCACGTACTACATGAGGGTGTAAACAGGAAGTAGGGTAATGAAACCGGAAACCGCAATCGATTTACATAACCAATGACCGTAACCGAAAGTGTTAACGTAATCAATGACCGTAACCAGAATCATTAGCTATAGTTAATGATGGTTAGCATGCACACCAGACTACCTTACGGTCGTTCATGGCGCATCATAGCAGAAAGTAGGCATAATTAAAGTGATTATCATAATCAATGATCGGAATGGAAATCATAAACCGACTCTAATGATATCTGTCCCTCCCCTCCTCTCGAATACAGGCGACTGGACAGAACACCTCACCTTACGCATCACAACAGGTTAATGACCGCGGAAAATGATTAACGCAATCAATGACCGTAACCAGAATCATTATCAATGACCGTAACCAAAATCATTAGCACACACCTGGAGGACTCCCCTCCCTTCTCTCAGAAACCATAATGCCAGGTACCACAGATGATCCCCTCCCCCCACCCTCTTACCCCAACCCCCCCACTACCACCCGCTTCCATACCCTCCCACCCCCGCCCCGCAATATTCATCATGTTTAAACTTGTACCTGTATCGATAATTAACCCAGTACACACACGAGTGATCACCCCTCCTAATGAATGAGGCAATCATAATCCAACCCGATGCCAGGTGTCACAGATGACCCTCCTCCCCCCCACCTGGATCGAGAATTGACCCTGTTTACAGACGAGTGACCCACCCCTCCTAATGATTCATCGTGTTTGAACTTTTTACCTGGATCGAGAATTGACCCTTCCTCCTCTCCAAACCAACCTTCCTTTCCCCTTCCCCGCCCCTGCCCACATTTTTCCATACCCAAAGCAATAATTAGTCAGAAAAAGAAGCAAAACAAACAAATCACAAGTCTTACTTAAGGAGATAATACAGTCCGCACTGAATGCGAGTGATCACCCCTCCTAATGAATGATGCAATCTTTAATCCAACCCGATGCCGGTGCCCACTGATGACCACCCCCCTCATCACCCTCCTCCTCTCCACCCCCCCCCCCTGCAATATTCATCGTGTTTGAACTTGTACCCGGATCGAAAAATTGACCCTGTTACAGACGAGTGACCACCCTCCTAATGAATGAAACTGTCATAATCAATAACCCTAACACCCTCCCCTGTCCCCCCCACCACCCATCAGATCGGTCACACAACAGCTCTGCTAATGACCAATAATTACCGTTCTGTCCCTCGTCGTGACCGGGATAAGAATACAATTAACTGAAAAGGATTAAAAAACTCGTTGTACAATATATACTTTTATTATTCCCTATTTCAATCACACACACACACACACACACACAAAACACACAAATATAGCTAAGGTGAAAACCAAAATGATACATCTATCGTCCCGCGATAGACTTTCTCCTCAACCAATTTTGCATCAATCCCCATATTTGGGGTAGGCGATGTGGAAGAAAAACTCGTGTGATGTCTAACACACAACCTAAAGGGTTCCTCTCACCCCTCCCCCCCTCCCTCCAAACCAACCCTCCTTCCCTTCCTACCGCTCCTGCCCCCATTCCTCCATACCCAAAAACAATAATAGTAAAAAAAGAAGAAAACAAACAAAAACACAAGTCCTACTTAAGGAGATAATACAGCCCTGCACTGAAACGCGAGTGATCACCCCTCCTAATGAATGATGCAATCATAAATCCAACCCAATGCCAGGCGTCGCTCCCCCATCACCCCTCTTCCCCTCCACACCCGCCCCGCAATATTCATCGTGTTTTAACTTGTACCGGATCGAGAATTACCCTGTTACAGACGAGTGACCACCCCTTTCTAATGAATGAAACTGTCATAATCAATAACCCTAACGCCCTCCCCCCGCCCCCCAACCCCCACAGGGTCGGTCACACAACAGGTCTGTTAATGACCAATAATTACCGTTCCGTCCTCGCCGTGACAGGGTAAGAATACAGTAACTGAAAAGGGTTATAAAACTCGTTGTACAATATTACTTTTATTTTTTCATTTCCATCACCATATTTTGCGTCAATCCCTATATGGTGTAAGCGATGGGGAAGGAGAAGAAACTCGTGCTTGCACAATTGTCTCTAATGTCCCACCACCCCTCCTCTCCTCTCCAAAGCATATTCTGTTTTTGCTAAGAGAATATATCACTGGTTCTATTCTGTGTTTGCTAACGATTTCTCACTAAATTGGTGAATGATGAGAATATATTGGATAGATCATCTTCACCGGTGGCAGCTCTTGGATGTTTTGATAGGGCATGTGTCAGGCCATCTATGTAGCGATAAGTTAGAGCTGTCCCGGAAGTAATTCTTTTTTCTCGATCGTATCCTCCTCTTAAATGACAGTCTGTCACCAGCGGATTTCGGAAAATAACCGTTTCTTCATTGCGGTTATATCTCCAGGTGGGGGATGATTTTATTATTTGTAGTGTAGGTGGTTTCTCCACTGAATATCTTCTTTTCTTTCCTGGCGTATTATCACTCACTGTTCACTCACCAAACGGGCTAAACAGGGCTTTAAATACCATTGGCGACAATATTTCCATGCTGGGAAACTATTTATACTGTTGGGGGGGGCGGTTGGTAGGCGGGTGGGAGTGGTAGGGACCTCAATCTCTTAACATGTTATACTAGCCGTTCTTACATCCCAGAGATATCTTCATAATAAAAATATACTTTATTGAAAAGGATCATGAAATTCTTGTACTTTATTATGACTCTCAAGCTTACACAAACACACGTCCTAAGAAGGCGATAACACAAATAACAGGCTTAAAGTTTCTGTGTAAATGTAAATGCGATAACCACTATCTCATACGTTTGAAAATTTCAGGCCTATACAACAGTTTAATTACATGATAGACTGAAAAGACGCTGGCCTGATTCTATTTAGAGAGCCTGAATAGTGTTTTCAAGGTATCTACACCAGAGCAAAGGTGGGTTTCCCCTTCATATTTACGCCTAATTATCTACCAACTAGCGCCACCACCTGTCCCACTGTAATGAGCACTAAGTCATGAAGTAAGAATGACCCAAAAATTCGTCTGTGACCACCCTTTGGGATACCTCACTTACTTGGTCTTTACTCATATGTAATTATGTATACCTCATTTAATTAGTCTTTAGTGGTAAAATAATTAGTACTTAAATAATTATTTAGAAAGATGATATTTTATTTTCTTAGAAAGATGATACTTTATTTTACTATTTTTGTATCAGGTGCTATATACGTTTACATTAGTATACTAAGATAAGGAAACAGTGTAAATATGCGAGTCTACCCTACAAAGTTCAGGTTTCTTTGTTTCCCCCCACAAAGCATTCTCTTTAATTAGAGGGTACGCAGTTATATTTCACTGTTGCTTATTATATTAAGGTTATATAATGGATATTTTAATGAAGAAACCAATATGTATTCATTGTTTCTGGAGAAATTTATTTAAGTTCCGGTATTATGTATGTATGATTAAGACGAAACAATATGCTTGTAATATATGTGATCTGAGTAGATGTTAAAAATGTTAAGAATATACAATGCTAAACCCTGATATTAGAGTCATAACCAGAGAGAGAGAGAGAAACGAAACAAGTGCCTGGTAGATGCTCGAAAGAGGTTAGTAAAATTCTTTAAATACCAGAAGTAAGAAAGAACATTCAGCTGTGCTAATATCAATAATAAAATTATAAAATACTATAAAATCTGATTACAGAACCATAACAAAGTAATCATTTAAAGAACACATTGGAAAATCAGGGTATAGAATATCTTCTTCACAGCTAGTGGCTGACACGGGGGCACTTGGATACCATTCAGATGTCCTCTCTGTTATTTTTGGGATTTTAAAACCCATTCAAGGAGTAAGTGTTTTTGAAGTTTATAATAGAATAATACTATCTATGCTAAAATGATGTTTCATAAAAAAATAATAATGTATAAATATAAAACTACTCAGATCGTATAATGGCATGAATCTATGCAATTTGTTTGTTTGTCAAAAGTAGTTATGTTCCTACAAAAAATTAGTTATATTGAACCTTTTATTGTTTTATCTTTCCTAAAATAGAACAATTGTTTCTCTTTTTTTTAGGATGGGTTTTGTGTTTTTGTTCGGTTTTGTGGTGTTTGCTTCTGAGAAGTTCTTAGAGAGATCCACCAGATTGTAAAGCAGGTTCCAGCCTTAGGAATCCTCTGAACTGATACAGGAAAGAAATGAAGGAATTTGAGGAAAGTCGGTACAGACAAAGGATTCAGGAAGGAAGACATAAAAGAAGGAATACACACATTAGTGGGGGAAGTGGACCTCTGTGTCAATTAAGGTTTTTTTAGTTGTACAAGTTTAATGATTTATAGTTCAATATATCAAGAAATGTAAGATTAACAATTGTTTGATATTACCCTTCTCTCAGTTACCTCTAAGACTGAAATTAGATCATCAGTAACCCCTCTTATGATTATTATAGTTTATAGTGTGGGTTCATCAAGAGTTGACTCAGGTAATGATACAGGAGAGCTCAACTTTACGTTAATTAATTGTTTCCCCCTCTAGATAAAGCCCGAGTGGATTTCCCAGTAGAAAGGGAAATAGTGGCTTTGACCATAGAGAGGAAAGAGGGCCCAATACACCACGTGTTGACTCAAGTTATTTTTTGCTAATTAACCTCAAGGGACAATGCAGTATTTTTCCTAAAATGTTCCTTCCGCATTTCTCGACGTTTTACAATCTACAATGGGGAAAAATATTTAGTTTTTCCCTTAAGGCCCATATGTATAACTATATACAGACAAGCGTATCCTCCCTAAGAATCGCATAACAATACATCCTCCGTTTATGTGATATCAGCACAGAAAGTGGACTAGCTCCCTTTAGCAATTTACTCCCCCTCCTCGAAATTGTCTATAGTACCTCCCCACACGTATATAGGAAGAAAAAGAACGATGCAACGGTAACAAATATTGTTTGCGCATTCAGGCCACCATATAAGTAATACACGGATATATTTTCTTAACTCTCGTACAAAGAGAAAAAACTATCTTTACGTCGAAACTGAAATAACAACTTGTTACTCGATCTATTCAATATTTTTCTGAGTAACTTAATATACAAAGCAGCAAATGAAGAAAACTACCTTGCACCTATAAAAAATTTTTTTTTTTTTTCCACTATGCCACTAGTTGCTGCCAGTGGACGAAAACTGGTAAAGACCCATGTAAACTCTATCTTTCAAAAAGCAAAAAAAGAAGGCTTTGACTAAATTGAACACATTCCTCCTTTAGCAATGATCTTTATCAAAAACCAAGAACCTTTATGAAAATATGCGAAAAAATGAGAGTTTAACTGAAATAACTGGTTTGCCCTCAGTTATAAAGTTTAAATGGTTCGTGTATTGGACAAAGCACGACAAAATTAACCTAAAGCAGGGACTTTTTGGAGTATTTTTACACGAGGGAGTAAAAAATATACATGGCACCCGCTATGCGATAGATCTTAGCAGACAGCATGCGATTTCCAACTGAAGCCCCGTTTGTTTTTTTTTTTCTTTCTTAAACCGAGATTATCAACCAACTATATTATTATATTTCTTATCAAAATAGTCTTGTAAAAATATAAAAAATAAAGGTGCTTCTTGTTTGTGTGTCTAAATTAGGTATTCTTGTTACATGGCTAGTAAAAGTGTATAGACGTAGCAAACATACAGTGAGGAGGTAAGTCTAGAGAAAGGGGTGAAAATCCCAGTCATAAAGGAGGAAAAAATGCCCGCCCAACCGAAGCAATATTTTCTACAATGACAAGTAAAAAAGCATTCGTTTAGGAGAAAAAACTATTCGCATTACTCATAATAAGGAGGAAAAGCCTTGTTTTCATAACTCAGGAGAAAGCAAAATGCCCTTTTCAAATACACGGGTGATTGAAGTATATTTGTATGAACTTGAGCAGTTTTTATCACGACATTGGGAAATAATGGGTAGGGTTAAAATGTTTATAGCATGAACATCATCTTTAACAAAAAAGTGCTTATTTATTAAAGATGCTTCCTAAACTCTGACAATGACTCAGGCAATACAGAGATAACGGACGACCACAGACAGGTATCAGGTAAGAATACCCCTGCTTTCACGAGATAATGACTTCATCGACCTACTAAAACCATTAATGACGTGCGAAGTTGAGGAGAGGCAATAGAGCGACAACCATGGAAGTACTTTTCCGTATCCTTTCGGAAGCACCGCAACTTAATGAAATCTACCATGGAAATCGCACAGCCCTTCACATCCATTTGCCCAACCAAGGTAAACCCCCAGTTCTAGATAGTAGAAAGTTTTAGGAAATGCTCGCCTCGGTTGTTTGATATTCGTAGCACAATAGTGTCTTCACCCACTCGTTCCGCTAGCTCACGGCGGTGTTCTCCCTATCAAACATGCAATATCTTGTTGGCGAGGCTTCTTCACCCTCTCCTAAATCTAGCTCCTCCCACCTCTACCCTCGACAAGCGCGATGCTGTATTTACCGCGAGGATGTAAAAACTGGTGATTATAATCATAATTGGGGGACATAACATAACTTCATACAAAAGTAAAATATGTATGACATTTGATGACTTAGAATTGGTGCTGCTTATAGCCAAGTCAAGCTTGGAGGTTCCTTGCAAGAAACACATAAAATTGATAAAAGAAAACAGTAATATGTAGTCATTAGGTAGTATAAAAATAATTACTCGGATGACTGCAATACCAATGCGATCATAGTACAAACATGTGCCGCGATAATTTGTGCAGGAATTTATTAATTCGTCATTCATTCAAGTTTGCTTCTCGCTTTTCTCGCAATATTTTTTTTTCCCATTCGCAGACAGAAATACGATGTAGCAGGGGCCACGATTTGCTGTCCTCGAGCATGTCACTTCCTGCCGAAGGAGCATTCAGATCTAATAGAGCTTATAAATACTAACAACCGCATCCGAGCCATTACATGCTAGCAATTTTATCCAAATTTCATTCATGTAAAAGTGTAATTCTATTCTAAATGACAAATAGAGCTACCAATGGTATCAAGATAGTATTTTTGCATAAAAGTACCATCCAAATGTAATTAAAGAAGAAAAATAAACAAATATACCAAATTATTAACATATTTGTTCTTAGAAAAAAAAAAAATCATGATCGATTGATGATTATTTTAAATTATCTGCCCCCGCATACGGCCAAAAAAAAACACCAATAAATATTATATAAAAAATCAATCATGAGTAATGTGCTTATCAAAAGTATAACAGCTAGCATAAAGATTATATTTTGTTTAAAATATGAGAACCCTTAGAAAACTAATAAGTCACTATGTTCCACAATCCTCCGATACATTTTTCCAGCGAGACAAAGTACATCGTCTGAGAATGCGCACATTTCCCACTAAATGTGCGACCGCCAAATGACACTCCTCACAATGTGGTGCACTTGTTCGCTGCATCAGTGACGATCTCAGCCTATGTTAACCAAAACTCTACTTGGCGGTGACTTTAAATCATCAGCATGAAACTGCCTACGTTATCAGCGTCTTCTCGTACGTCAGAGAAATTTTTCCCTGTAATGTGGACCGCAGCCTAGACGAGGGACTCTATATCCCGCACAGGCGCCGCACTCATCCACCGACGCGGATGCGCGCGCGGGGGAGTAAACCGCACGCCGGCGGCCGGCGCGGGTGGGTGGCGTGGCCGGCGGAGGGCGGCGCCATATATATAGATATATATATAGTAGATATATCTAATATATATATATATATATATAATTATATATAATATATATTTATATTATATATATAAAATATATTTATATATAATATATATAATACATATATATTAATATATATATATAATTAAAATATATATAATATATATATTATATAATATAATAGAAAAAGATAGATAGATAGATATAGATAAAAGATATAGATATAGATATAGATATAATATATATATAGATATAAAGATAGATAGATAGATAGATAGATAGACAGATAAATAGATACATACATATACAGTTTTTGTGTCTATATATACATAATAATTTCATATATATACATATGTACATATATACATAAATATATTATATATAATATATATATATATAATATAATATATATATATTTTTTATAAAATATATTAATATAATATATATATTATATATATTATATATTATGTATATATGGGAAATAATATATAATATATAAAATATATAATATATATATATAATATATTATATATATTTGTATAATTATATATTTATGTGGGGTGTGTGTTGTGTGTGTGGTGTGTGTGTGTATGTGGGGTATGTGTGTGAGTGTGGGGTTTTGTGTGTGTGTGTGTGTGTATGAATATATATAAAAATAATATGTATAATTATATATAATGTATATATATATATTAAAATTATATATATAATATATTATATATATATATATATAATATATACATATACATACACACACACACACACACAAACCCGTATGTGTATGTATATATATATATATATATAATAATAATTATATATATAATATATATATAAAATATAAAATATATTATTTATATATATACATATAATACACCCTACAGTTGGGGTTTTTGTGTGTGTGTGGTGTGTGTGTGTGGTGTGGTTATATATTATATATATTATATATATATATATATTATATATATATATATATATAATAGTATGATATATATATATATGTGTGTGTGTGATATATACATACAACACCACACACACACAACACACACACACACACACACAGACACACACACAAACCACACCACACCCCAACAACAAATATATATATATAATAATTTTAAAAATAATAAGATAAAAAGATAAAATAAAAATAATATAAATAAAAAAAAATAATTTTAAAAGAAAAAATAAAAAAAATTTTTAAAAATTTTTTTTTTTTTTTTTTTAAAAATAATTTTTTTTTTTAAATATATAATAAATAATTTTTTTTATTTTTTATTTAAAAATTTTTTTTTTTTTTTAAAAAATAATTTTAAAAAAAAAAAAAAAAATTTTTTATTTAAAAAAAAAAATATATATAAAATTTTAAAAAATATATATTTTTTTTTTTGTTTTTTTTTTGGGGGGTTTTGTGTTGTGTGTGGGGGGTTTTTGTGTGTTGTGTGTGGTTGGGGGGTTTTTTTTTTTAAATATATATAAATTTTATTATAATTTTTTTTTTTTAAAAAATATATATATTATATAATTTTTATAAAAAAAAAAACAAAAAACCTTAAAAAAAAATTTTTTTATTTAAAAAAAAAAAAAAAAATAAAAAATTTTTTTTATTATATATAATAATAAATTTTTTTTTTTTTTTTTTTGGGGGGGGGTTTTTTTTTTTTTTTGGGGGGGGGGTTTTTTTTTAAAAAATTTTTTTAAAAAATTGTTTTATTTTTTTTTTTTAAAAATTTTTAAAAAAAAAAAAAACAACAAACCCCCCAACACACAAAACACACACACACCCACAACACAAAAAAAAAAAAAAGGTTTTATTTTAAAAAAATAATTTTTTTTTTATAAAAAAAAAATTTTTATATAATATATTAAAATTTTTTAATAAAAAAAAAAATATAATTTTAAAAAATTTAAAAAATTTTTTTATATATAAATTTTAAAAAAAATTTTTTTTTAAATATATATTAAAATTTTTTAAAAAAAAAATTATAATATATAAAGGGGTTTTTTTTTTTTTTTTTTTATATAAAATTTTTTTTTATTTTTTTTTTTTTTTATAATATATATATTATAAAAAAAAAATATATTAAAAAAAAATTTTTTTTAGGGAAATTTTTTTTAAAAAAAAAACATTATTTTTTTAAAAAAATTTTAATTTTTTTTAAAAAAATTTTTTTTAATTTTTTATATATTAAATTTTTTAAAATTTTTAATATTTTTTTATTTTATTTTATTTTTTAAAAAAAAAAATTTTTTTTTTTTTTAAAATTTTTTATTTTAAAAAAAAATTTTTTTTTTTAAAATAAAAAAAATTTATATTTTTTTTTTTTTTTAAAAAAAAAAAAAAAATTTTTAAAAAAAAAATTTTGTGTGTGGGTGTGTGTGTGTGTGTGTGGGTTTTTGGGGTTTTTTTTTTTTTTTATATATGTATATATAAAATATAATATATATATATATATTTTTTTTTTATATTAAAAAAAAAATTTT
>NW_023659631.1:17500-20918 GCF_015228065.2 Penaeus monodon
ATATTAAAAAAACACAATTTTTTTTTTCCCCCCTTTTTTATTTTTTTTATTATTATTTTTTTTTTTTTAAAATTTTTGTGGGCCCCCTGGGGAAAAGTGGGGGTTTTTTTTTTAATTTTTTCCCCCCTTTCCCCCCCCGGGTTTTTGGGGGCCCCCCCCCCAAACCCCCCCCCCCCCCCCCCCCCCCAAGGGCCCCCGGGCCCCCAAAAACCCTTTGGGGGGAAAAAGGGGGCCCCCCGGGGAAAAAAACCGGGTTTGGCCCCCGGGGGCCCCCCCCCCAACCCCCCCTTTTTCCCCGGGGGGGGGGGCCCCCGGGGGGCCCCCCCCCCGGGGCCCCCCCCCCCCAAAAAAAAAAATGGGGGGGTTTTTTTGGGGGGGGGGGGGGGTTTTCCCCCCCCCAAGGGAAACCGGGGGGGGGGGGAAAACCCCCCCCCCAAAAGGGAACCCCAAAGGGGGGCAAACCCCCAAAAAGAGACAGTACATAGACCATCCGTTATGTCTAATATAAAAATATATAATATACAACTTTTGTACATATAAACATAAAAATATATTTATATATAATATAATATATATATATATATATATATATATATATATGTGGTGTGTGTGTGTGTGTGTGTTGTGTGGGTGTGTGTGTGTGTGTGTGTGTGTTGTGTTGTGTGTATGTGTGTGTGATGTGGTGTGTGTGTATTTTTGTTAATTATTAAAATAAATATTAATATTAAAATATATATATTTATATATAAAAATATATACACTTTTTTAATTACCCCACACACAAAAAAATGTTTGTGTTTTAATATCTATCATCTATCTATCTGCTTTTTATATATAATATAAGATATATTTTGGGGGTGTTTCACGCGCAGGAAAGTGAAGCGAGGGTGTCGTGAGATAGGGTTAAGTGCTTGCGACTTCTCGTTTGCATCTTCCACCCCGGCTAGCTAGTGCAAAAAAAGGGAGCGTTTTTTGCATAAGTCCCCCCTGCCGGTCACAGCCTCCCCCTCCCCAAGACTTCTGCAGTGCCTCCCGGGGCCCCCAGGGGAACGGGTACCTTGCAGTCCCAGGCTAAATTGAGGGGATCTCGGAGCAGCAGGGGGCCCCAAGGGGTACGGAGCTATGGCCCCCCGGGGTGTGGACAGTCTGGCCCGTACCAACTCCGGGCCCCTAGCCACCCTGGGGAAAAGGGGACGGCTGGGAGGGGGGGCCTTGCCTGTCCCCCTCCCCCCCAGGAAGCCCCCGGGAAAACGTCAAATAAAATGGAAATGTGGGGGAAGGGGGGTTTGTCCTCCCACCCAGAAAGAAAGGGGGGCTGGGGTCCCGCGGGGAGGGCAAAATTGGGGTTCAGGATTGGAATGAGAGTTACTCGTCCCCCCTGCGCCCCGGCAGGCGCCAACCCACCATAAAGCTTGGGGGGAAAAGCCTTCAGGAAACCCCCAGGGTGGATAGGCGGGCCCACAGCCCGCCGACCCCTTTATTTGGATGTTTTGGGAGGGGGCAAAGTGGCGACCACCGAGGCCTAATCTCAGGCGGCTTTCCGGGGAGGCACTTGGAACATCCGGTCCTTGCGGCAGATGACGGTACCTCTGCTATGCAAGAATTGAGGCGACGGGTTTTAGGGGCTGCCCTCTCAGAGGTGGAAGATTTGGAGCGGGGACGATCGTGTGGGGGGTTTAAACCCACTAGTTCGGGCGCGCGATGGTCACCACCTCCAGGGGTAGAAAAGCCATCCAGCCGACTTCACCCCCCGGAGTTGGGGTGACCGGTTGATGACGTATTATGGCATTTAGTGAAGCTGCTTTTTGGGCTTCAGGTCTCTTATTGTGATCGCTTACCGATGTATAAAATTTATGTGAAAGAGGCGTTCTATGCCAAACTCGATCTTGTGGCGATAATTGCCCCGGTGAGATATTCCATTTTTACGGGTGACTTCAAAGCGGTATCCGGCTATACCGAGCTGGCTACGCTGGAAAACGAGGGGGGGATGCGGCCATGCGCCCCCGTCGGCGTTAGCCCCTTTATGATGATGATGATAGACATACAGTTGTGTGTGTGTGTATATATATGTATATATATATATATATATATTTTATATAATATATATATATATAATAAAATATATATATATATATATATTTATATATATATATGTCTTTTTAGGACAAGAGAATGACCCCTCCTCCCCGTTTGTACAGAGGCGATGGAACATGCTGTAGTCGGTATAAGTTTTGCTATCAGCATGGATCTGCTACGCCTCTGTGATGGCTACAATACCTGGTGATTCCAAAGTGATGATAGTGTGCAGATTGTCTATTTGTTTTTGGGGGTATGTGATTTTGGCCATGTGTAGAGGAACTTAAAAGTGTCTGTAAAGTTTAGCTGGTTGGGATTTCCTTTCCTTTTTTCCCTTGTCCAGAGTACAGGTATGTGCTCTGAATGTGACAGCCTCCCTGCTTTCCCCAGGCATGAAAATTAGATCTTTTTTGTCTTTGGATCACTTCTATGTTTAAGAGAATAAAATGTTTTCCTGTTGTACCGAAGATGCCCATACGTAAAAAAATAACCTTACACAAATCCAGAGAAAGAGGGAAGGAGGCGAAGCAGCAGGTTGGGGGCCCATGTTTTGACAAGTTTAAGAGTAGTTACTGTACAGGTTTGTAGTAGTCAAAAATGAATATAATCCAGAAAGTTGAAGAATAACAGGTTGCACAGGAGCGCCGACTTACACATCCGTCTAGTACGGGGGACAGATCAAAATAGACCTCCATCATCAGTACTGTGAAAAAAAAACATTTAGAGTCCCGTTTTATACACATGGTTATAGTTTTGTAATATGCTGTTTTATTTAATGTTATGCCTATACTGTATGATTAAATATTCTCAAACCAACTCACTGTTTCTACTTTAAAAAAGACTGTAGGTTAGTTGATTTATCGCATTTAGGTAGTTTACGTTTGAAAACAGGAAACAACTAAAATCACTACTACAAAATAAATTTCACTCAAAATTTTTATTTAATTTGTCTTCACCAACACTAACACTATGGCCAAATTTCTAAAACAACAACATAGTGTATGGATGGGTGTTTCATGTTCAGGGTGATTTAAAACAATGTGTGGTCATCTAGATAGTGTTAATTTCTTGCATACCTTCTCGCTTGCAGCTGCCACCGTGCTATCCTAGTGGGAAAAGGAAGCAGCTCTGCATAAGCCTTCCTGCCCGTTCATACCACCCCCCGTCAAAACCCCCCCAACGGAAGCCGCCTTTCCGCGGTGGGGGGGGGTTAAGGTCCCAATGATCTGGTGAGCCAGACCAGAGGGCTACCCTTACTGGAGGGGTCACCAGTGAGAGATGACACAAAATGGCTTCTTGGGCATCAAGGCTATGAGGGGGGAGGATGGTGGGACCCACTCCC
>NW_023659632.1:2500-5000 GCF_015228065.2 Penaeus monodon
CCCACCCCACAATATTTACCATGTTTAAACTTGTACCTGGATCGAGAATTGACCCTGTTACAGACTAATGATCATCCCTCCTAATTAATCATAATCCATAAATGTCCCTCTAATGATGTATAATACACACACCTAAAGGGTTCCTCTCACCCTCCCCTCCAAACCAAAACCCTCCTTCCCTTCCTACCGCCCCTGCCCCACATTCCTCCATACCCAAAGCAATAATAGTAAGAAAAAGAAGCAAACAAACAAATCACAAGTCCTACTTAAGGAGATAATACAGCCCTGCACTGAAGTGCCAGTGATCACCCCTCCTAATGAATGATGCAATCATAATCCAACCCAATGCCAGGTGTCACTGATGACCCACCTCCCTCATCACCCCTCCTCCCCTCCACACCCGCCCCCGCAATATTCTTCGTGTTTGAACTTGTACCCGGATCGAGAATTGACCCTGTTACAGACGAGTGACCACCCCTCCTAATGAATGAAACTAACACAAATAACAGGCTTAAATTTTCTATATAAATGTAAAATGCGATTACCACTATTTCATATGTTTGCACCTTTCATGCTTATAAAACTAAAAGGTTAATTACCTAATAGATTGAAAAGTCGCTGGTTTTATTCTATTTAGAGAGCATTAATAGGGTTTTCAAGGTATCTACACCAGGTCAAAGATGGGTTTCCCCCTCGTATTTACGCCTGAAACACCTAAACAACCACCTCTTCTTGTTCAGAGGTAATGATGAAATAATCGCAAAGATTATAATCAGTATCTTTATTTTTTTTACAAATGCATAATATAACAAAGGTGCAGACCTAATAAGAAAAATTCAAAAGAAATGACTTAATTTCGCAGAACGACTGATAAGCCTGCGACCTCCTCTCATATTTTAACGTGTTATACTAGCCGTTCTTACATCCCAAAGACATCTTCATAATGAAAATATAGTTTATTGAAAAGGAATCATGAAATTCTTGTTGTACTTTATTATGACTCTCAAGCTTACACAAACATACGCCCTAAGAGGCGATAACACAAATAACAGGCTTAAATTTTCTGTGTAAATGTAAATGCGATAACCAATATTTCATACCTTTGCACGTTTCATACTTATAAAACTAAAAGGTTATTTACCTAATAGATTGGAATGACGTTGGTTTTATTCTATTTAGAGAGCATTAATAGGGTTTTCAAGGTATCTACACCAGGTCAAAGACGGGTTTCCCCTTCGTATTTAGCCTCTGAACACCTAATTATCTACCAACTAGCGTCACTACTTGCCCATATGTATAACTATTGTTTGAACTTGTAACTGACTTGACAAATGGCCGGGGTTCAGCGAAGACCCCCCCCTTAACCAATAAAATAACCCCCCGGCAAGGGAAAGACGGAAGATGTCGGCCAGGGAAACCCCCAAAATCAAGGTGTTGACCCGAAAACAGGTGATCCTTCCTTCCTTCCTACCCCCCCCTGTCCCACATTCCTCCATACCCCATTAAAAACCAAAATAGTAAAAAAAAAGCAAAAAAACAAATCACCAGTCAAAGTCCTGCTTAAGGAGAAAATAAGCTCGAAAACTGAATGATCACACCTATAGCTAATGAGCGTGACCCCTCAATATGATAGCCCGATGTCAAGTTGTCCTGCGCCCCCACCTCCACCATCCCCCCCTTCCTCCCCCATATGCCTTTTTAGACTCTCAAGCTTACACAACCACGCCTAAGAGGCGATAATAATACAGGCCCTTAATCGCCATTTTTAGTTTAAGTTGGGTAATGGTTTAGGGTATTTTTTTAGTTAAAACGTTTAGATTAGAATCGAAAAGTTAGGAAGGGGTTTTAAAAATATTATTTAAAATCGTTATTTTATTTTGGTTATGTTAATGGGTTGGTTGGGGTTTTAGGTTGAGCTTAGGTAGATATGGTTAGGTAGTTTTAGGTTACATTTAGGTTAGACTTTTTTGGGTTTAGGATCGTGAAGATGTTTTAGAAAGGGTTAGAAAATATTAAGTTAGGGCTCAATCGTTAATTTAGGTTTGGGGTATAGGTTGGTTTAGGTTAGGTTAGATATGGGTTAGTTTAAGTGACGCTTGGGTTTAGGATCGTTGGGTTAGGCTAAATCGTAAGGTTTAACCCAGGATCATAAGGTTCAAAGAACTAGAATTGTTACTTTATGTGCTAAGGTTTAGGTTAGGTTGGGAAAAAGTTTAGGTTAGGTTACGTATAAGGAAACAATTGACATTTAAAAGTATTCATTTTAGGCCCTTTTGGAAAATGCATTTTGAGTATTCATTTAGGTATAAGGAAACCTAAACTTCTAGCAGTATTGACTTTTGAACCTTCGAAAATGAACCTGTATTGAATAGTAAAAAATAATTTTCTTTTCTAATTCACCTAAAAGCACGTTCATAATTTTTTATAGAATGATTCTACGTTTAAATATTTTCCGTTCTACTGATCTTCGTTTACCCTTTTAATAATCGGACATTGTGTT
>NW_023659632.1:12817-17817 GCF_015228065.2 Penaeus monodon
GTAGTAGTAAAGCAGGAGTAGTAGTAGTAGTAGTAGAAGCAGGAGAGTAGTAGTAGTAGTAGAAGCAGGAGTAGTAGTATAGTAGTAGAAGCAGGAGTAGTAGTAGTAGTAGTAAAGCAGGAGGAGTAGTAGTAGTATAAAGCGGAGGATATAGTAGTAGTAGAAAGAAGGAGTAGTATATAGTAGTAGAAGCAGGAGTAGTAGTAGAAAGTAGTAAAGCAGGATAGTATAGTAGTAGTAGCAAAAGCAGGAGTAGTAGTAAAACGCAAGATCAAGTAAAAGCGCAAGATAATAAAAGCGAAGATAAAACAACTCTAAAACACGACGGCAGGTAAGCAATAGTTAAACAGACTAAATTTAACTGAGATCGTAAATAGAGATTGATTAAAAGCAAAGGTAAAAGCATAAAACAGTAAAACAGAGTGAATAAGATAAAACACAGATAAAAGACATGTAAAAGCAAAAAATAAGGTAAAATTGGGCATTAGTTAAAAAAACAAAAAACTTACTGAAATCTTCCTTAAAAGAAGATAATAAAAGGGGAATTTAAACCTAGCAGTACTTAAAATACGTCCTTAAAAGAGGCTCAGAAAGGAAATTGTGACAAACTCAATACGGTCATACTGAAACGTTATTATTTTGTAACCAATGCCTTATTATTAAATACTTATACGTCCAGCCAATGCAACCTAGGCAAGAAACAAAAAGGGGGCTGGTACAACCTTTGGTAATGTTCAGCAGAGAAGAGGGATCCAAAGACACAGAATTCCGTTGACACTGTTTATTGTCAGGGTTTCGCGGGCTGTCATGGACTCGTGACGTCAAAAAATAACGAATCATTTCTCAAAAAAAATTACAATAAAATACAAATAAAAGAAATACGTGATAAAATATGGACATAAAATATACCAATAAAACCAAAGAAAGACATCATGAAAATACAAAATAAGGGGGAAAAATACCAATCAATAAAATAAAAATTAAAACAAGGGGCGAGAAAAAACCTAGTAATAATTTAAAAATACAAGACTAATATTAAACTGATAAAATAAGTAATTAAAAATCATAAAAAAAGATTTTGAATAAAACAAAAAAATGACTAAAAAGAAATGACGTATAATGCCACTGGCACCGCAAAATAAGTTGAAACTACAAAAAGGACAATGGGAAACTCAGCGATAAAACACAAGACTTAAAACACTAATTAAATGTATATACAAACGCGAACTGTTACAAATTGACACAAGAGTAATTAAAATAATTAACACGGGAGCAATAGAAAAGGGGCACCGGGATAACTATAGTAATCCCGCGCAGGGGAAAACGTGGTGCCATACAAGCTAAATGCGCGTGCAACTGGAGTGTGTCGCCCTCATCTCTGGATTGCAGACCACACTCCACAATATATATTTAGATATATATGTATATATGTAGATTATATATATATATAAAGGCCGCGGTGGCCGAATGGTTAGAGCGTCGGACTCAAAACTGTCACGACGGCAATCTGAGTTCGAAGGTTCGAGTCACCGGCCGGCGGTTTCCTTGGGAAAGGAACTTCACCTTGATTGCTTACCTAGCCACTAGGTGGCCAAGCCAGCCCAAGTCAGTGCTGACCCCAAAGCCCGGATAAAATAGAGAAATTTGATTACCTAAAAGGTAACCCCGGCACTCTCCGTGGAAAGGAACTGGGACCCTACCACTACTCACCCAAGAGCATCACAACATAAAACTACAATTAAGTATCATGCTGTAATCACGGCGGCTCAGACATGAACCTACCGTTAAAAGAAGATATATATATATATTATATATATATATATATTATAATATACTATATATAATATGTATGTATGTATGTATGTATATATGTGTATAATGTATATATATATATAATTATATATATATATATATATATTTTATATAATTATATATATATATATTTATATATATGTATTATATGTACAAAACACCACACACACACACACACACACATACACAGATATATATTTTAAAATATATATATATATTATATATATATAATATATAAAATATATATGTATATATATATATACATATTATACATATATATACATATATTTATTATGTATATGTATATATACATACATACATATTATATATAATATATATAAAATTTTATATATATATATATATCTATATATATATAAAATTATATATATAATCTATATATATATATATATTTTATATATATATATATATTTTATATAAAAATATATACATATATGTGTGTGTGTGCGTGTGTGTGTGTGTGTGTGTGTGTGTGTGTGTGTTTGTGTGTATACACACACACACACAAACATATATATCATCATCATCAAGGGGCTAACGCCGGCAGGGGCGCATGGCCGCATCTATCCTTCACTTCCAGCTACGAGGATCCCTCGATTCGAGTCTCCAGGCAGGCACACGGCCCATCTCTAATTCCTCGCGACAGGTCTCGTCGAGCTGCCCAAGCCATGATCTCCTAGGTCGTCCCACAGGTCTCCTCCACCCAGGGATTTCTCGCAGGGAGACAATCTGATGGACAGGGCCGTACAGGGCCGTCCATAGGGAAGCGAGCTAGGTGACCATATAGCCTGAGTTGGCGATCCCGGATTATGCAAGTAACAGGTCCCATGCAGTCTCAGGGTGTAAACGCCGGTTGGACACACGGTCCTGCCAACTGTACCCCCATGATCCGGCGAAGGGATTTGGGTTACAAAAGGCATCAAGGCGAGACCCCAAAACCCACTGGAAATAGCGTCCTGATTTCGCTTCTATAGAGCAAAACTGGGCAGTATGAAAGCCTTGAACACACGCAGCTTTGGTCCTTCTGCATAGGTACCGACATCCCCAAACGCTCTTTTTGATCGAGTTCATGGCTCCTGTTGCCAGACCAATCCGTCTACTGACCTCCCTGGTATAAAAACCCAGAGATATGGACTAAAGCTAAACCAGGTATGTAAAACTTTCTGTAACTATATATATATTTTAATATATATATATATATATATATATATATATATATATGTATATATATAATATATATATATATATATATATATATATATATATATATATACTATGTGTGTGTGTGTTGTTGTGTGTTTCTGTGTTATATGTACCCACATGCATGTATGTATGTATCATGCATGTATGTGTATATTATATATAATATTTAAAATATATAATATGATATCTATATATATAAAATTTTATACTATATATACAAGCATGTATACATACATACACTCACACATACACACATACCACACACACACACACACAACACACACACACCCACACACACACACACACACACACACACACACACACCATATATATATATATATATATATATATCTATATATATTATATATATATGTTGTGTGTGTGTGTATGTGTGTGTGTGTGTGTGTGGTGTGTGTATGTGTGGGTTTTGTGTTGGTGTTCTGTGTGTACATATATATATAAATATATATATAATATATATATATATAATATTAATATAATATTTTAAAACCTATATACTAATATATATCCCTATAAATTTTATATATATATATATATATATTATAAAATTATATATATATATATATATATATCTATATATATGCTATATATAAAATATATAAAATATATATATATATATATATATATATCTTTCTTTGTGTGTGTGTGTGTTTTGTGTGTAGTGTGTGTGGGTATGTGGTGTGTGGAGTGTGTGTGTGTGTGTGTATGTGTGTGTAGTGTGTGTGTGTGTTTGTGTGTATGTGTGTGACTGTGCGTCACATATACATATATATATATTACAATATTATATATAAAATATATATATATATATATATTAATAATATTATATATATAATATATATTATTAGATATAATAATATTATATTATATATAATACTTAATTATATTTACATATAAAAATATATATATATTTATAATATATATATTATATATATATATCTATATATTTATATTATATTAATATATATTATTGTGTGTGTGTGTGTTGTGTGTGTGTGTGTGGGTTGTCTCTGTGTGTGTGTGTGTGGTGTTTTGTGTGTGGGTGTGTGTGGTGTGTGTGGTGTGTATTTGTGTGTGGGGGTATGCATGTATACATGTATATTATATAATTATATAATATATAAAATTATATATATAATATATATATATATTATACACATATATATTATATTTCATAAATATAAAATATTAATATATATATATTATAAATTTATTAATATTATATTATATATTTATATATTATATATACCTGTTATGTATCATACATACACACACACACAACACGGACGCATAAACACCAAACACACAAAAACACACACATATCTATCTACCTATCTATACCCTCTATCTATCTATCTATATATATTATACATATATATACATTTATTATATTATGTGTGTGTGTATTGTGGTGTGTGTTTTGTGTGTATAGGGTCCCGTACTCCATATATATATATACTATAATATATATATATGATATAGAATATATATTATATATAATATATACTATATGTATATATATTTTATATATATATATATAAAATTTATATATTATATATTTATATTAATATCTAAGATATAATATATATATATTATCTAATTATCTATATATATTTATAGTATATTTTATATATATATTATATCTATTATCTATTCTATTTTATCTAATATCTCCTATTATCTTCTCATATCATATATATCTATCTCTGTTGTGTTTCTTTTTTTTTTTTTATTCTTAATTATTATCTAATATATATATATTGTTTGGTTGTTTGTATGATGTTTTTTTTATTTTATATTACATATTTATATTCTAGTTATATACATATCTCTATATATTTATAAGATATTATTATCATTTATCTATTATTCATTTTATATTTTATTTCATCTATATTATATTTATTTATCTTATTAATCCTATATCTATTTATATTTCTATATAT
>NW_023659633.1:5000-7500 GCF_015228065.2 Penaeus monodon
AGTCACGTCTACGAGTAGCTTGTATGACACGTGGGGCATTCTGTTGACTGCCTACATGCGTCACATACAAACACAAACACGCACACACACGCACCCACACACGCACGCACACACACTCATATATATACATATATATATATATATATATATATATATATATATATATATATATATATATATATATATATTCATATATTATGTATATAGTATCTATCTATCTATCTATCTATCTATCTATCTATCTTCTATATATATATATATATATATATATATATATATATATATATATATATAAAGACATATATATATATATATATATATAATATATATATATATATATATATATATATATATATATATATATATTCTTTTTTATAATTATATCCACACACACACACACACACACACACACACACACACACACACACACACACATATATATATATATATATATATATATATATATATATATATATATATATGTGTGTGTGTGTGTGTGTGTGTGTGTGTGTGTGTGTGTTTGTCTCTGTGTGTGTGAATATAAATATATATTGTATATATATTATATATATATATATATATATAATATATATATATATATATCTCATCATCATCATCTCACATCATCATCATCATCATCAAGGGCTAACGCCGATTGGGGCGCATGACCGCATCCACCCTTCGCTTCCAGCCACGAGGATCCCTCGAGGCGAGTCTCCAGGCAGGCCCACGGCCCATCTCTATTTCCTTCGCGACGGGTCTCGTTGAGCTGCCCAAGCCATGATCTCCTGGGTCGTCCCACAGGTCTCCTCCACCCGGGGTTTTGTCTTGTAGAGAGACAACCTGATGGGCAGGGTCGTCCACAGGGAGATAGCTAGGTGCCCATATAGCCAGAGTTTGGAAATCCCGGATTATGCAAGTAATAGGTCCCAGGCCAGTCTCACGGTAAAACCCCGCCATTTTGGACACATGGTCCTCCCAAACTGTACCCCATGACCCGGGTGAAAGGACTTCTTACAAAAGGCATCAAGGTGAACCCCAAAGACACTGGATAGCGTCCAGGTTTCGCCTCCATAGAGCAAACGGGCAGTATCAAGGCCTTGAAGACCCCAGCTTGGTCTTTCTGCAAGGTACCAAAAATCTCCAAACACTCTTGTTGATTGAGTTCATGCTCCTGTTACCAACCCAAATCCATCTACTGACTTCTTGGTCTGACACCCAGAGATATGGACTACACTCCCCAAGGTATGTAAAACTCTCTGTAACTTCAACTCCTCACCGCAAGCATGGATCGACTGAACGGATTCCCCTAACAGGCACCTAAAGTCCTGAATCTTGGTCTTGGTCCGGGAGACCTCTAGGCCAAAGGGCTTCGCCTCATTGCTAAATGCACAAGATTTGGCCACCAGTGACTCCAAGGACTCTGATAGGAAAGCAACATCGTCGGAAAAGGGTCAAGGTCTGAGACCTTGATTTTGCCTAGTGTTGCTCCACACTGACTTTGGCTAGTAGCTCTGCTCATTACCCAAATCCATACAGTGTTGAAAAGTGTTGGACACAGCCTTGCCTCACCCCTAAATTTAAACAGGGAAGAAGTTTGATATACCCCCACCACACTTTACAGCACTTTCAGTACCAGTATAAAGGCTTGCTATTGGGCCAATAATCTGTGTCGAATTCCCCTGAGTCTCAGATCTCCCATAGCGATTCTCGATGCACCGAGTCAGACGCCTTCTTGAGATCGATGTAGGTTGCAAGCAACCCCGATCAACTCATGATGGCATCCCACAATTACTCAAAGCACTAGTATAGGGTCTATCAGGGACTTGCCGGGAGAAAATCCAGACTGCACCGGTCCTCTGGGGGCCTCAGTAGGTGGTTGCAGATCCGTTTCAGAAGAATTGGGCGAGAACCTTGCCGGGTAGCTGAGCAGTGTAATCCCACGGTAGTTGCTACAATCCCAACGATCCCCTTTCCCCCTTTCCCAAAGAGGGATGACCATGCCCCCAGCAGGTCGGGGGGAATGGTACCAGACTACCAATGGCAGTCAGGACTGTATGCAGGCCCCAAGCCATGGGTTTTCACCCTCACCTTTAGCAGTTCAGCAGGGAATCACATATTCCTGCAGCTTTCCCACACTTCAGCTTGGAAATCGCCATCCTAACCTCTGTTAAGGTAGGAGGTTCCTCACTAATGGGTAGGTCTGGTACAGGCACTGAGACAAGCTAACTGTTGGAGGGTCTACCTGGTACAACTGCTCAAATACTTAGCACAACGTTCACAAAACCCCAACATGACTGAGATGATCCATCCATCCGCTGATGGGACTGCAGTCATCTGTGAGGAGGGCTTAAGTTTCTCAGGGCTTGGTAGGCAGGGCGAAGGCCCATTTACCAGAAGGGGCCCTTTCCCAACCTTCTCAGAAAGATTCCTGATGAACTGTTTCCTTGTCCTTCTCGCATGTCTGAGCCCTACCCCACCATGGAGCAACACAAGACTT